>NC_079209.1:45179522-45334796 GCF_026745355.1 Beta vulgaris subsp. vulgaris | reverse complement strand
CACCTATGTACACTTTTACATTATTTTAATATATTTGAAGTTAATTATTACCTTTCTCCACTTGTCATATATTATTGTATTGCAATTTGCATTTTTTTCTTGTCCAAGAGAGGTTATGGGTGGGGGTGGGCTGGTGTGTGGGTGTAGGCTGTGCTGCTGCTGGTATGTGCAGGCTGTGTGCAAGCAAAATAAAAAAAAAAATTATAAAGTGAAGGGCTGCGCTAGTTTAAACTAGCGCAGCCCTTCTTACTTGAAGGGCTGCGCTAGTATAAACTAGCGCAGCCCTTCTAGCAAGAAGGGCTGCGCTAGTCCTTCACTAGCGCAGCCCTTCTTCTTAGAAGGGCTGCCCTTCTAAACAAAGAAGGGCTGCGCTTGTGAAGGAGGCGCAGCCCTTCTAGTTAGAAGGGCTGCGCTTTTTTCAAAAAGGCGCAGCCCTTCTTAGCAAGAAGGGCTGCGCCTTTTTGAAAAAAGCGCAGCCCTTCGTCTTGAAGGGCTGCGCTTTTCTAGCGCAGCCCTACTTGAATAATGAAGGGCTGCGATGGAAAGGGCTGCCCTCTAAAAGCGCAGCCCTACATGCCAATTTCAGCGCAGCCCTACTGCTTTTTTCCACTAGTGGATCTTAATTAATTAGTTAATTTAGTTCTTAGTTTATCAAATCAAACATCTTGTTAAATCTCCGACTTAGCTTGCAGCAATTAGCAACATTAGTGTTCTTCTTGCTATTCCCTGCGGAGTTTGACCCTTGCTTATCACTTTACCTAGTTCAGTGATTTAGTTAGGTTTTGTTTGACTTTAGGAGATTAATAACGACCTAATTTTCCCTTTGTCAAAAATCAATTTCAAGAAATATCATTTAAAATGACGATGACTTAATATGGATAAGGTTTTTTGAAAATTAGTTTTTCATACCATGAGATAGGGTTCATGGTTTAGGTTAATAGGTGCGAACGTCTGGAACTCGTCTCCTCTTCCATTCTAAAGAACGGGCTCTTATGAATGCATTATTTTCCTATTTTAAAGTAATCATGGCTATTAAAAAGTAATCATGGCTTTGTATGATAATTATGCATAAACATTTCCATATTTTTCATTAATTGATTGATGTAATAATTATTTAATAAGAAAATATTATTACAACAAAATGTACATATTTCAATCTATAGAAATCTTAAATCTTGATCTTCAACATGATGCTCCTTGATCTTCATCTCCTTGAATGGATTTTCGAATTCATGTTATTTGTAAACTTGTAAAAGTTAAAGATTAATTAACTTTTTTAATTTATTATTTTATGATGATTTTTATTTGCATAATAAAAATGATTCATTTTAAGATCGATAAACATAAAATTTAATGACTTTTATCATTTTCGTAACAAAACAAAATATTTTTTATGAAATTTGAGTTAATCACTTTATTTCATTTTCCAGATTGCACTTTTGTTCATAACTTTTAGTACATAAAGTTAAATTGAACATGTGATACACCAATTGGTAGGTAATTGAGTTCTTTATGTTGTGTCAAAATTTTACAAGATTTTAGTGACAACTCGAATTATGGTGAATTTTATAGCAAAATTGGTCAAAACAGGACCTCTATCCAATTTATTATTTGAAATCTAACTTATTGAACTTATTTTTAAATGAGTTTTGGTATTAACATTCTAGACACCTTGAAGTACTAGGCTTTAAATTTTCACTAGAAATGGACATTTTTAAAACCCTTTTTTATTTTTCTTAACTGAAGAGAAAATCAATTTTCTAGAATTTAGTGATTTGCATGAACGATATTGTAAAAATGAGATAAAATATTATTAAATTCCCATGAAATTGATTTTTATATTATTTGAAATTCACTAAGTACTACTTTAAAGTTGATGTTTTTAGTTTTACCTAAACGAGTTTAGTTTGAACTCTACTGAAAGAACAAGCTTATGTTGTACTGAACGAAATCAGTTTTTCAACCATTTTGTATGATATTTAATCAACTGTACAAAATTTCCTTTTTAGAAATTCCAAAGTTCATGGATACATCTTTAAAGCCATAGGAAACATATTACATCCTAAAACTATTTATATAATACGGACGAAAAAATAAAATAAAGTACGAAATTAAAACTGATTAAAAATTTACAGCATCACAATTTCTATTTTATGGAGATTTTTATGCACAACTTTACTTGAATTTTTTTATGAAAACACATATTTTGGTGATGAATAACAACTTAATTAAGAAAAATCACAAAAACACATTATTTTCTAAGAGTCTCTCCATTAGAATTGATTATTCTAAGTGGGATAATTTAAGGTTGAGAATCTATTAAGACTTCCACATACCCAAATCACTCCAAAAATTAGAAAAAATAATAAGAAAAAACAAGGAAAAAAGTTCGTAGATTATTCAGAAAGATTGATATAAATAACAAGAACTTAAACTTTACCTTGCTAGCTCAATGATGCACTTCCTTTTGCAAAGTTTTCTACTTTTTTTGTGATTTTCTTAGTTTCTTAGTTTATATTGAGTTTCTAAGTTTACTTAATTACTAACTAAAAACCCCTTTTTGTGTTTTTCTTTGATGAACTTCTTACTACTAATTACTTTCCTAACTTTTTTCTTTCTTTTTCTTGAATGAAATTTTTCTATCTTAGAGGACGGGAGTAGAGAAGATAAGAGGTATTGAAATTGTGAGAAGTTAAGTTGTGTGGAAAATTGTTGATTGAAGTTGTTTTTGTGAGTAAGAAGTTATTTATGATTAGTGAAGATAAAAGGGGGGTTATTTATAGGAAAATTAACTGATGAATTAGGGTTTGATAGAAGTAGAAAAATCATATTTTTAATCCAAAAAATATCAGATTTTTTCCCATCCTAAATCACCCTAATGACATCACTCTACTGAGCTCACCCTAATGACATCATCAAATTTCTTTGAAAACACAAATATTCTTATTCTTTTTAGATTTTCTCATCAATGAGGCAAAATCAGATTTTCAGAATATATTCTCCCCTAAATATATATTAATACTTAGAAATGCATTTAAAAAAACGTGAAAAAACGAAACTAACCGGATCACTGCGCCGAACGCAGGAGCCTGCGCTAAGCGCATGGCTCTGCGTCTGGTGCAAGATATTGTTGGGCACTAGGCGCACAATCATGCGTCTGCCGCATAATCACGTGCCTGGCGCATGACTCCAATCCATCAGTAAAAATCCGAATTCTCGCCTCTTACACATGGGATTTGATTCTTATTATCACACCTTTTCATGATACTCTTATTCCTTAACGAATAGATAAATGATGTGATTCGTGGATAAACAATATTGTTTTTTTTTACCATATACCCCTGACTAAATTTTTTTTTGCATCATATACCCTTTCAACTTTCCAAATTCGCCATATACCCTCTACGACTCTTTGTGATGCGGCGGAACCATGACAATTAGGATTTCAAGACGCAGCAACGCCTCTTTCAAAAAATACATCCACTTAGCCTTTTGATTGACAATGTTAGACTTCCGTTATTTATTAGGTCCTAATCCTCCCATAACCTTAATAAACTAACCTAAATCAAATCCTAAACCTAACCCTAACCCTAATTTAATACACTAACCCTAATCCTAATTTAATACACTAACCCTAACCCTAACCATCCCTCCCTTACCCTTTATCCCCACTGCCCCATCACCCTCTTACCACCACCACCACCCTCCCCTTCTCCCGCATCCCCCAATACCCCTGAAGCCCTCCCTCCTCGCTCCCCCGCAACTCCCCTCCCCTCCACCCCCACCCCTCGCAGCACCCCTAAAATTGTCGCACCACCCTTGAACCCACCATCACCCTGAAAATCGAACCTCCAAATCGCCGCCACTCTCCCCTTCCATCGCGGAACCCCCTCCCCCTGTAGTCGCGTACCCCTGAAACTAAGAAAAACCTCGCTTAGTTCGATTTTTTGAACGAATTTTTCGGGTGATGGGGAAAGGGGTGGGGTGGGGTGGGAAAAGGGGGTTGCGGGTGGGGAGGCAGTGGCGAGGGGTTATGTGGTGTGGTGGTGCGCCGGTGGCGATGTGGTGCAGGCAGGAGCGCGTAGTGTTGTTGTGCAGGCAGGGACACGATGAGGAGATGTCGTTCCCGGAGGTGCCGGCTGCCGCAATTTTGAGCGCGTTGGTACTGGCGGAAGTGGTGCTGGATTCAGGGTCGTGGTGGGTTGCGATAGTGAGGTGATGACTAGGGGATGGGTTAGTGGCAATGGGGGGCTGAGGTAAGGGATGGGGGAGTGGGCGCTAGGATAAAGAGGTGGGAGAGTGGGGGGTTAGGGTTAGATTTTTAGTGTTAGGGTTTGATTTAGATTAGTTAATTAGGGTTAGGGGAAGATTAACACCTAATGACTAACGGAAGTCTAAAACCTTTAGTCAAAAGGGTATTTTGATGTAGTTTTTGAGAGGTGGTTGGAAAATTGAAAGGGTATTTTATGGTGCAAAAAAAATTGTCCGGGGTATATAGTGAAAAAAAACGTAAAGAGTATATTATTATTCTTTATTCAATGAACAATGCCTTGACCATCAAGAAACTGATTCCCACTAATTTGGAGAGATGATTAAAATTTCGGCGCCCAATCACGACTTGTTTTTTAAAATTTTCAAAAAACTAACTTGAAATAATTAACGAACATTCGCCAGATAATTATAGACAAACATGATCGTCAACAATTCATTTTTATTGAAATCAATGGTGGTAGTCGTTGACCACGATTTTCGAAAAATTATATTTCTAAACCGCGATTATGTGACAAACACGTAAAAATGGAAAACCACACGACGGAATGAAACTCGTATTGTGAGACGAAATGTGCCTCTGGCAGGGCAGACACTCCACGATGTACGATTGTTCTTGTAATTTTATTTCTTTTTTTAAAAAAAGGTTATTGTAATATTTTTTATAACAGGGGTTCAAATTTTGGTGTCTACATCCATCGCTGAAACCCTCTCCCATCCCCACCGCCAAAAACCACCCCCTTCCCGTTCCCCAGTCCCGAAAACCTCCCACATCCTCTTCCCCAGCCCTGAAAACCTCCTTCCCTATCCCGAAAAACCTCCCATGTAGCCTCAAAAACCTCCCCAATCCCGAAAACCTTCCTCCTCTCCTTCCCCACTACCGAGAATCCCCCTTCCCTTGCCTCCAGCCCTCAAAAACCAGCATATCGCCTTCCCTACACAAGGGGGCGATTTTCAAGGGTTAGAGGAAAGGGGAGGTTTCGAGGCTAGGGACAGGGAAAGTGGAGCTTTTCTGGGTTGTGGTGGCTGGTATGGTGGCATGGTGGTGGTTGGGGTGGCTAACAGGTAAGGAGGGGTGGGGATTTAGTTAACTAACGTTAATGATGTTGAATTAGAGTTAATTAGGTTTAATTAGAATTAATTAGTATTAATTAGGTCAGTTAGCGGTTAATTTGATTGATTTAACCTTAATGACTAACGAATTTAACAATCATTAGCCATTAAGGGTATTTTAATGATTTTGCAAAACCTCGAGGGCACCTTATGCATTTTGGAAACTGCGAGGGTACCTAGTAAATTTTCGTAAAAATCAAGGGTAACTGGTGAAAAATCCGATGAATAAATGAGGTTACTTATAAGATTAAACTAGTTTTATTCATATGATAAAAATAGGTCACTCATACGATTAAAAAAAGTTACTGTCGAAACTAAACGAGCTTACTGCAAAAAATAGTTGGGAATATAATTTTTTTTTTAAGTTACACGTAACAATAGAACGGGTTACTCTTATAAACATATTGGGGTCATTTATGTACAAAATGGGATCATTTATGTACATAATGGGGTTACTCATATGATTAAATGGTTACTGATGATATAAATAAATAGGGATACTCATAATATTAAATGAGTATATTCTAGAAATAGTATTCATCCTTCCTAACCTCCTCTCTAGGTAGTAGGTTTCTATGGGATAATTCCTCACCTAAGCTTCTCGATTCATCTCTCCCATCTCAAAACCTAAGCTTCTTCAATGGCAACTTATTCACCTTCTTTCTTGCATAAACTTGAAAATTACACAAAATATCAAAAATTGTCGATTTAACTCAAAGATATGCAGCATATGTGTTGTTCGCACTTGCTATAAATCGCAACATTATCAACGGTGTCTCTCAACGATAAGCCAATCGACGCTGATATGAGCGTTGGGTTCATGAACATTTTGCTACTGTTACCTGTTCAAGTATTTCTCCCTCATTTTGGTTCTCGACATTTTTGGGATTTTCATTGAAAAAAATCAACGCATAGGCTTATCGTATGGGTCGGCCACACCAAAAGTTATATGTGGCCGATTACATATAAGAACTTGTTGTTATGGATTATGAAGAAACAATATAACTCCAAACTCCAATGATACTAATCCGCCATTGAGATTTTATTTCTTTTTGTTTAAAACAAAGTACATGACGTGTAATGAACGAAGAAACATTTGCGGACATCAATTGAGTATCAGGTGATAGCCTAGTAGTTTTGGCATCACATTCCATCCCAGAGATCCTGGAATCGAGTCTCACCCCTTCCAAGGAGGGATCCTCAATTTCCCCTTTTCTTGCAAATGACTTCAACCGCAAATTACACCATCGAACGAAATGTGAAACCAGCTACAATTTCCCGGTCGTCTTCTAATTGCAATATTATTAGGAACAAGCCAGGGACAAATATGCAACGAATCAACACACACGCCTACAGAAAGTAATACCATCACCAAGAGGTAGATGAGCAATTTCAATGCGAGGATCAGCAGCCAGAAATTTGTTGAGTTCTATAACAGCTTTTCGATACTCCTTCATGAAGTCGGGTACTTCTGATTCAGGCATGGCCACTGTCCCACCCCAAAGTGTGTTGTCATAAGCGATCACGCCACCAACCTTGATGAGTCTCATCAACCTCTCATGGTAATTTAGGTAGCCAGTCTTGTCCGCGTCCACAAAGGCAAAGTCGAAACTCCCCTCATTTTCTGGCTGTATTCACTCAACAAAGTAGCCATTTTCAGTTAGCCATGGCAGTGGCATCATGCCTTTAAACGTCAAAAAATATACTCATCTGCTCCATATTTACTGCGAAGCACAGAATGTGCAGAATACAAATCTATGTAGAGAACATGAACGTAGAAGTAACCTAAAATTCAGAATAGATATACTCTAAGGAAGAAAATAGCGTTTAATTTCATATAAATGCATGAAGTTGCAGGACAGCAGGAGGAATTCTAATGGAATTGTACTTACATTTTGCAGAAGAGTATCAAGAGCTAGCTTTGCATCAGATTCAATGAAATTGATTTTGTCTTCAACGCCAGCTTTTTGGATAAAAGGCAAGCCAATCTCATATGCCTCCCTATCAACGTCAATTGCGGTAATCTGTAGTATCCAAAAACTAAAGTTGGCTAATCTTGCAAGAAAAAAAGAATATACTCGTTTGAAATTAAACATATATATTCTTTCACGTTTCAAAAATAATCGGTCACATTTGATTTGGTGTCCTCTTTGAAGAAATTAATAAGAAAATCGTAACTATCTTCACCACAGAAACATTTACATCTCCATAATGCCAACGTAGTTTAACTAGTTGAAAGGTAACTTATTCTAGGCCTGAGTACCTTAGCATGCAATGTGGAATAGGAGTATAAGTGGATTGGACTGCATGGGACTTTGTCAAGTTCAAATTTAAATCTATTCCAAATTTTTTTCGACTCGAGAAATTGAGTCCAAATCCGTTCCAAATTTTTTTTAAGTCCAATCTAGTCAAGTTCGGGATTTTTTTTCCGAGTCCGAATCCAGTCCAGTCCAATTATTATATAATATATCAATTTTTTTCCAATTTAAGTTCACTATGTTTTCTCATGATTAAAGCTTTGAAATTTGAAAAAGTGAAGTAAATATTTCTTCTGTTTTTTTATACATGCTACATATGAGGGTTTTTTAAATAAAAGTAGAGAGAGAAAGTGAGGGCTTTTTAATAAAAGTAGAGAGAGAAAGTAGGGGACCATTACTTTTTGAATAAAAAATATTTGTTACGGAAAAAGTATGGGTATTTTTAAAGAAGAAGGTGAAGTACCACCAACTTTTTAATAGCATTTTAAGATCTTTATGGTGAAAAAATATTCATTTATGGTATGTACTATCAATTTTTTTTTTTTTGAGGGGAAAAATGAGCACATATTATAAAAGATCAAGCTCCGCCAAGGTTTGAATACCTTGCGGGAATGAATGTGTACAAATATGATCCGTACCAATAACCGCCTCCCATCTAGCTACAGAATGGGCTAACGTATTTCCTGCTCGTTTAACATGAACACAATGAAAAGAAGGGAACAATAAATTAGCATCAATAATATCATCAAAGAGAAGATAAATAGGGGCAGCGCCCTGCTTGCGAGCTTGAATATCCCGGACCCCTCTTAAGGCGTCGCATTCGAGTATCACCTTCGCCAACCTCAACCTGTGGGCTATCTCCACCCCCAAAACGAGTGCACCCGCGCCTCAGCTAGGGAAGGATCCCAATTCACTGCCATCCGCCTTACACCAGCCGCCACAATCGTTCCCCATTCATCTCGAGCCACCATCCCAAACTGCACACCCCCATCATGTCTTATGTGAGCATCAACATTAACCTTTACAAAAGATGGAGGAGGAGGACACCACGTCGCAGAAGAGGAAACACGAGAAGAGAGTTGAGTAATTCCACCTGCTGTACCCACTCTCTTGGTATAAGTCAGATGGTCCACTTTCAGCTTAATAAACCCAGCACCAACAGTAATGGGATCGACAGAAGACGGCTCCTCGAACACATGTTTGTTCCGGCAAAACCATGCGGCCCACACGAGCGAAGCAAAAGAAGAGAGTTGCTCTTTATCCATTTTATCAGCCAACCACACAAATCTCTACGCAAAAGACGATGGAGAGGCGTCAACAAGCAAACCCGACATGTCATTATGCCTCCATATTTCCACATACTTACACGCAAAGAGCGTATGCATGATAGTTTTCTCAGCATCTCTCCACACACTGAACACTCACTCGAATTACGGATGTGACGCCTATGCAAGACACTCATGGTACCCAAACTCCCCTTGCAAGCTCGCCACAGAAAATGACGAAGTTGCGGAGGTCCATCCACCTTCCATACAAGACTCCATATGTCACGCTCACCATCCCTATGAAAGAGCTCCCAGGTGCGTATCTTCCCCATTCGCCCAAGCCAATACCCATATCTTACCGTATAAAGCCCATCAGACGTAGGCCACCAATATCTTGAGTCTCCCCTCCATGATTGAGGGAGAGGGATATCAAGCACCGCTTGCCTTTCATCTTCCACAAACACATCTGATATTGCGTCGACGTTCCAGCAATTATTCGCATGGTCTAGTAGCTCCGAAACCCGCAATTCCTCATCAATATTGCCATAAGGAGATGGAACAAAATGTGTGCCAGCACCACCTAGCCAGAGTCCTCCCACACCTTAATAGACTCCCCATTACCCACCCGCCACTTCAAACCTTCAAGCAGTAGAGACTTCGCACCCCATATACTTCGCCAACTATAACTTGGATCAAAACCCCTACGGGCATCAAGGAAACCAGAATTTTTAAAGTACCTAGTCTGCAAGACACGATGTAGAAGGGAGGGATTTTCCATGCCGAGTCGCCAACCTTGTTTTGCAAGTAAAGCTTGATTAAAGCATTTCAAATCCCGAAATCCCATTCCCCCCATAGCTTTCGGCAAACAAAGAGATTCCCAACTGTGCCAATGAATTTTCTTCGGTGAATTGTTGGCCCCCCACCAAAATTTCGCAAGCACATCATGAATTTCATCAATTAAAGTTTCAGGAATCTTAAATATGCTCATCATATATGTTGGGATTACTTGGGCCACCGCCTTAATGAACACTTCTTTTCCGGGACGGGATAATAACTTTTCTTTCCACCCTTGAACATTTTTCCAAATTCTTGCTTTTAGACTTGCAAAAACAACTTTCTTTGACCGCCCTAGGATGGTAGGCAACCCTAAATACTTCTCATGTCTATCAACTTCTCACACTCCTAACGTTCTCACAATCTCTTCTCTTCTGCGCACCTCAACACATTTGCTAAAAGCTACTTTTGTCTTGCTTAGATTCACCTTCTGACCAGATGCTCTTTCGTACGTTCTGATATAACACTCCCTCAAGTTAGCTTTAGCAAATAAAATGTTGTCATCAGCAAAAAAAGAGATGAGAAATTGCCGGCCCCCCGGCCTACATGAACACCGTGAACCATTTTCTCCCTTGCTGCTTTTTTAATCAACCATGAAAACACATCAGCACATATAAGAAACAAATAGGGAGATATAGGATCTCCCTACAAAAGCCCTCTAGTCGAGGTTAAAGAGCTTGAGATGCCACCATTGTACGTAAAAGAGAAAGATACATACCAACTTTCATTAAACCCCATTTTGAGCATCACATTCTCCAAAAAAACTTCACTCCACCCTATCATATGCTTTACTCATGTCAAGCTTAAGCGCCACACTTCCTTGTTTTCCTTCCCCCCTTCTCTTCATAGCATGGAAAATTTCAAAAGCTAACAACGCATTATCAGTAATAAGGCGTTTAGGAACAAAAGCACTCTGATTTTCCGAAATGATATCACCTAACATGAATTTCATTTTGTTTGCGAGAGTTTTAGATATAATCTTATATAGAACATTGCACAAACTAATCGGTCTAAACTCTGTCATCCGCTTAGGATCATTTACTTTCGGAATTAAAACAATGCATGTGCGAGTTACCTCCTTCAAATCAATGTCTCCACGCCACCAGTTTTGGACGAACCGAATCACCTCCACACCAATCATCCCCCAAAACTTCTGAAAAAATAGAGCATGCATCCCATCAGGGCCTGGAGCTTTGTTAGGGGTGCATTTGGAATAAGGCCTCCCGAATCTCCTCCCCCATAGGTTCCATATCTAGAGTATTGTTCATCTCCAAAGTCACTACTTTCTCTACCCCACTCATTGCCTCCTCAAAGCCACATGGATTCTCCGTAGCAAAAAGACTTGCAAAATAAGTCTTAATAATATCGTCCATCCCAACTTTATCTTCCTTCCACACCTCCTCGTCATCAAATAACCCAGCAATTAAATTTCGTTTTCTACGATGAGAAGCTTTATGATGGAAATAAGAAGTGTTCTTGTCTCCATCACGAAGTTGGTTAGCTCTAACCCGGGAATGCCAATAAGACTCCTCGAGTCTTCGAAGATCACCGAGCTCGTCATGAAGAGTACGACATTGCTGCAACAGATTCGCATCCAGCTGACCCCCTTAAATATCACGAAGTTTACCTCCAGCTTTTTCTATTCGTTTTCGCACATCCCCAAAAGTATTCGATGACCACGAAGTGAGGTTCTCGGCCACCCACTGCAGTCGCACATGAATGGGGTCACCAACACCATCCAGCCAAGCATCCGAAATTATTCCCACACTTATCACTAGAAAGCCATAAAGCCTCGAAACGAAACAACTTTCCATTCATTCTTTTTTCCAGTTGATCCCCAAATTTCAATAGAATTGCCGCATGATCTGAATGAAAAATAGGAAAATGAATTACCTCCGCATATGGAAACTTTGAGCACCAATTGTTATCCGCAATGAAACGGTCCAACCGTTCCCTAACAAGCTTATCCATCGAGTTACCACGTTGCCAAGTAAAAACATTGCCTCTAAAACCCAAATCTCTACAGCCACAAATCTCCAGAGCCTCCTCCCCAAATGCATCCAACTGTCGCTCTCCTCTCACAGATCCCCCCTCTTTTTCAAGAATTTCGTTAAAATCACCACATAAGCAACGGTAGTGTAGAGCGAGCTCGAATATTTCTCCTTAAATCCCATGTCAAGTGTTTATTTATTGCTTCGGGACATCCATAAACACCCACCACTTTCCATGTCGGGATATTAGCAGCATCACACACCTCAACTTCAATATGATGGTTAGAGAAAGAGCATACATTAACAGCATTTGTACGCCACCAAAAACCCAAACCACCGGATCTCCCTTCACTACTCAAACACAAACCATGTTGAAAACCACATTTGTTTCTAATTAATTCAAGTCTTCGAGCATCCATCTTAGTCTCCATCACAAACACAAAATCCGACGTGTCCCTCCAACACCATTCTTGGAGGGCTTTAAGTGTCAATGGGTTACCAAGCCCATTGCAGTTCCAGCTCATGAGTTTTATTGTTCTTCGCGGGGTTGGTAGACTCCAACCGCCGCTACTTGAGATTCAAGAGTAATCCTTGTATCAAGAAAAGTTTGAGTAACATCCACTTCACCCTTCATCCCCCACTGTCCTTCCAACCCACCCTGCAATTTAAGCTTTTTGCCGCCACCCTCCATACCCTCCTTCTCGTCATCTAACACCATATCCTCTTCCATTTTGCGTTTCTCACACCTCCCCTCCTCCTTACTGTATGTACTATCTATTATGACATTTCAATTTAAGAAAAATGTAGTATCTATAAAAAAAAACAGAAGAAGTACATCCTTAAAGTCTTATAAAATGCAAACTGCAAAATACAAAAGGCGCGAGTTGAAGTAACGTTTGCCTTTTTTAGTTCTCACATTGGATTCTTGGAGGATAAATGAAAATTTTGGCGCGGGGTAAAAGAACTTAAGAGCGAGATGGTTAAGAAAGTATAAAATTTCAAATTGTTTTATTTTTCAAATATATATATATATATATTATATATTATATATATATTATATATATATATATATATAATGCATATTTGAAATTTTTGGAATGCATATATATATATGCTAAATTTTTTTGGAATGCATTGGACTTATTGGACTCCAAAGGAATGAGTTCAAATCCAATCCGAAAATATTTATACACAAAAGTTTGAGTCTGAGACCAGTCCAAACATTTTTCAGTCCAGTCCACTCCAATAAGTTTGGACTGGAGTGGATTGAACTCTGGACTTTTTGCAGTCCACCTACACACCCTAATTTGGCATGTTTTTCTCCCAATATTGGATCTTAGCACGCAAACTGGTATTATTTTAGGATGTAAGTAAAAATGTAAAATATGATCACCTTCTATATAATTAGGATTATGTGACAATTAATACCGCGAGGAGGGAAAACTTGATAACATACGAATCAATGCATAAAACCAACCTTTCCATCACTTGGGATTGAAAGAGCAGTTAGTAGCAACGAATATCCTGTAAAAACTCCAACTTCAATTGTCTTTTTAACTTTTTCCGTCTTCAAAAGAAATGCAATCAGTTGTCCTGCAAGTGGTGCTCCAGCCATGTAGCACCTGTTGGGTTACAATTCAAGAAACATACTAAACATTAATTACACATACTTTCTTACCATTATCGTCATTGGCATTGATATAATACTTTCCTACCAGCAAACTTATATATATATATATATAGAAGTAAGTTCATATATATGAGAATACATATTTACATGAGATTAGACTAAGGCTATGTTTAGTTCACCTTATTTTTGCTTATTTCAGATCTAATCAGATCAGATCAGATCAGATCAGAAAAAATAAGTTCAGATCAGTTCAGATCATGCTTATATTTAAAAATCATTATATCTTTCATTACATATTAGTAAAAATTATAATAATTGAATATTAATAAAGTACTCATTGAGACGAATCAAACAAGACCCCACATGACTATATTTTTCTTATATATTGAGAAAAATCTAAAAGATAAGATCTTGTAATCAGAAAAAATAAGTTCAGATCAGATCAGATCAGATCAGAAAAAATAAGTTCAGATCAGATCAGATAAGTTCAGATCAGAAAATTTCAGGTGAACTAAACATAGCCTAATAGTGTAGTACTATAGGACTATAGTACCTTTGGTAATTAATCCTGTCTACAATACTGTCATTGATTATGCCAATAAATTAACAATAATGATCTTAAAAGTAGCCAAGGAAAAAGAAAATATTACCTTGGGTGACTTTCAGTTGCTTTCCTCAGCTCTTTTAGAGGTTCTGCCTCTCGTGGATATACACTAGTTTCCAGAATATACTGCTTGCAAACAAGTGTAAGGATAAATATTATGTACAATAAAACAAAAAAAGAAAGAAACTAATAACAATATAGGCGATACTAACGTTGTGCAATTCCTCACTCTCAAGTAATCCTGTATTCTTCGCCTTCTTTTTGGTCTCAAATTCCATCTTTGAAATCCCTGCACAAAGTTTACAAGTTAAAACATCTTAATTAAGAGCTTGCGCTACTCGAAAAGTTTGATTATTGGCAATGAGAACGAATGATTCCTAGGATGATTCACCTAAGCACTTCACAACAGTGTTCTTAGTATCGAGATCCTACGAGCTCTCTTCTTTTCGACATATATAAATTCGTTGTTAGTATCGGGATCCTACTGCACTTTAATACTTCAAACCAAATCGTATCGAGTTTGTTGAAACCCATTGAAAGTCCACTTGTGAGTGTCCCACATTGGAAAAAGAGGAGAGAATAAACCACTTTATAAGATGAGAAATTACTCCTACTATCACTAATTGGTTTTAGGATGGAACCTCCTAATTTGTAAGTGGACTAATCTCTCTTTTTTCTTATTGGGTTACTCAGGCCCAATTTCGATCAGCAATTAAATGTGAATTGACTAATAAAAAACGGAGGAAATGAGATTCATGCTCCTTACATGTATATATATGACTTATGAGGATTATCATTAAATAAACACTAACATGAAAATTTTAATATTGCAATAGAGCCGAATATAATCTCACCTGATTTAGACATGATGCGATCCAAACCAAAATTATTATCTAATAAAGTTAAAAACCATCTATGATCTTGATGGCATACACCTATGTAATAACATGAGTTTTTCTAGCGGTGATGAATTGAATTGAATAAAATAATATAAGAAGAAGATCAGGAAGGCAAGTTGAATTTAGCTTCTTGCTTACTGAGGCATTCGCTGCCAATCTGCCAAGCAATGCATGAGTTGGCTACTTGGCACTTGGCAGCGGAGAATTTCCATGATGCTAACGAAATGTTTTAAGGGCGTTGGTCAGATGGAAAACATTTTCAATATTAAGTGATTTTTTTTGTAATCTATTTTCTAGAAAAAAAAAAACTCAATTTTAAATTGATTTTAATTTTCTATGTTCAGTTGCAAGGAGAGTAATTTTCGTTTGAACTTATTTTTTCTTTGTTTGTGTAGTGGTATTGCTTGATAGAGTGGGGAAAGTTGTGGCTTTCCTTGCCTTCATAAGGAAATTAATTTACTATTCTTGAGAAATGAAGTTCAACTCAGTTTTGCCTTTTTTGATCTGGTCTGAACTAATAAAAAAAGTCAGGAAAATACTTTTTCTTCCAACCAAACACACCCTAAGTTTACACGCGCTTTAACAAATAATAGAAGTATGAGAATTCATCACCAATCTGAGTAGTGTACATGTTCACAACAAGCCAGGAGTTGGCAAAGGGTTGTGAGTGCACAATGAATTGAGGGAGTAAGAGTTAGCGACTAATAATGATAGGTGCATGTTTGAGGGGTTAGGAACTTAGGATGTGCTGGGTTAGGAGAAAAGTTATTATGTTATAAAGTGTAATTTTCACTATAACAAATGAATGTAAGAAAGTGTAACTATATGAAAAAAACAGTCACTATATATGTTTGTGAGTTGTGACTTGCCGAATGAGGAAGACAGCAGCTTGCGCGAGAGAAGAATGGCTCGGCACGAGTGGTGCTCACTGTCGGTCGCCGCAACATGTCAGTGCGCCCGCACCAAGTAGTGGTGCTCCGCACATTCGCTACGACGGATTTCTTCAAGTTGAGCAGAACACTTTGGTGCTCCGCACATTAGGCTGGTGCTCCCCACCAAATGTTGGTGCTCCCGCACCAAATGTTGTGCTCCCGCACCAAATGTTGGTGCTCCGCACTATCGGGGAGGCGAAATTTTTCCGGTTTTTTTTATCTTACGACTTAGGGCTTGTATCTTAGACTTCATACAAATATGTTTTGTCATATTTAGGGTTTCTTAACCACAAAATACTAGAGAGAGAGATTAGAGAAAACACAATAGAGAAGATTAGAGAGAGTCTTTGAGATTCAATTGCAAACTTATTCAATTGAATCTTGCATTGTATTTGTAATCGTCTCGTTCATAGTGAAGCGATCTTTTTCCCTTGAGGACGTAGCTATCACGTTGATAGTGAACCGTTAAATCTGTGTGTCATTTATTCGCTTTCTTGTTTTCTTGTGTGTGTGCTTGGTTGTTGTGAATTTTGTTGGTTTAATTAAACGCTTCCGCATAACAAGTGGTATCAAGAGCTACAGGTTAACACCGGGGTTAATCGCTTTTGGAAGGCAACAACAACCTTAAAGATCGACAAGTTTACGGGAAGGAAAGTTTTGGGCTATGAGATAAAGATGAGAGCTTTATTGAAACAACAAGGATCTAAAACCATTGATTAAGGGTTTCACAACAACATCAAAAGAGGGAAATCTGACTGGTCTAACTGAGGCTGAGTTGGAATCTATGGAGGAAAGAGCACACTCCACTATCTTGCTATGCTTGGCGGACGATGTCATCACAGAGGTTGCAGATGAAATCACGGCTGCAGGTTTGTGATAGAATTGGAGAGCCTGTACATGACAAAGTCGCTCACAAACAAATTGCTATTGAAGCAAAGGTTGTTTGGCACGCATGAGAGAAGGTATGTCCCTAAAAGATCATCTCGATCGTTTGAATTCTATTTTACTGAGACTTGCGTAATAGATGTTAAGATTGAGGATGAGGATGCTGCGTTGATATTGTTGGTTTATTGTCAAGTAGTATATAAAGGTCTTTTGTGGTTGGAAAAGACACTGTGTCCCTAGAGGAGAAGTGGAAAGTGTATTATACTAGGGAATTGCGTCATAAAGCAACTGGTGATATGTAGAGGATCGTGATTATTCTGCAGGTTTGGTAGCAAATGCAGAAAAATAAGGGAGATTCGAGTAGGGATAGGAGAAAACCTAGGTCGAAGGGCCAAAAGTAGTGATCTTTGCCATTATTGTAAAGAACCGGGTCATTGGAAGAGTGAATTCCTAAGAAGGATGGTTCGGCTTCTTTTGCAAAACAAATAAGGTTGACTACGATTCTGAGGAGGACTCTAATTGTCCATGAGGAGAAACACTTAGAAGATAAGTGGGTTCTAGATAGTGGATGTTCTTACATATGTGTTCTGACAAGGAGATGTTTTCGACCTATAGCTTATGCAAAGTAGTGTTTACTAATACGGTGTGTGAGGTGGTTGGAGTAGGCTCTGTGAGGTTTAGAATGCATGATGGGAAGTTAAGGATCTTAGAGGCGTGAGGCATGTTCCACAACTTAAGAGAAACCTTATATTCTATGTTAGACCGTAAGGGTTTTCGATTCCAAGGAGGGGATGGAGTTTTGCGTGTGGTGAAGGTTCTTGTGAGTTACCAAGTCAGGTGTGGGTAACTTGTATGATTTGCAGGTAGACACTGGCTAGAGATGATCTGTGTTGAAGCTGCATTCTGTTGAAAAATGATGGTCTTGAGTGTGAGGTGGAGCTTATGGGGGCTTCTACACATGTTGAGGGGTCAGAGTCAACGAGAATGAGTTCAACATTTGAGAGTACTAGTTGGGCTGAGGATGAGATGAGTAGAGTTTGTGGGAACTTCTACACAACTGGTTGAAACTGAGGGTCATCAAGAAGAACAACCAAGGGTCTCTAGCAGCAGATTGGTATGATAAGGTTCGGTTCTATCGATACTTGCTTATAGCTATGGGATCTCGAGCGACATGTCTTTGCCAGGGAGTGTTGGGTTGAGAGGTGATTCTGGGAGAAGTCACCAAGAGGTAGCTAGATTGGAACTCCAGGAGGAGTTGCCTGCGTTCCAGTGAGAACGAGGTGGAGTGCTCCGGCGCGAGCATAGAAGAACTTCGACGGAAGTTCCCCTGCGCCAAGGGTGTTTTGTTTTGGGTACTTAGACGTAAGTGCAAATGGCTCTAGTTGGAGCAACTGGCAGGGTACGAGCTCGTCTTGATTAAGGTGGAGCTAGTGTGTTTGCGGTTCAGTGAAGGTTTATTTCCGACGGGTAATAAATTGGGTTTCAGGTGAATGCGCAACATGGGTCTCATAGGCTGTGAGACAGGGTCATTCATGATGAGTGGTCAGCGATCTTGGCGAGATTGGGTGAGACTCATATGAGGGCAAGTCTGGCATCGGGTGAAAGATGCATGAGCAGGAGGGGAAAGGAGTATCTCGCGTACTGTTGCAGAGGTACATGATGTGTTGATGGTTTCGAGGTGGAGTCGTGTGATAGATGCAAGTCAAGGTGGAGATTTGTGAGTTGTGACTTGCCGAATGAGGAAGACAGCAGCTTGCGCGAGAGAAGAATGGCTCGGCACGAGTGGTGCTCCCGCACCAAATGTCGGTGCGCCCGCACCATGTCAGGTGCGCCCGCACCAAGTAGTGGTGCTCCCGCACATTCGCTACGACGGATTTCTTCAAGTTGAGGCAGAACACTTTGGTGCTCCCGCACATTAGGCTGGTGCTCCCGCACCAAATGTTGGTGCTCCCGCACCAAATGTTGGTGCTCCCGCACCAAATGTTGGTGCTCCCGCACCAAATGTTGGTGCTCCCGCACCAAATGTTGGTGCTCCCGCACCTATCGGGGAGGCGAAATTTTTCCGGGTTTTTTTTTATCTTACGACTTAGGGCTTGTATCTTAGACTTCATATAAATATGTTTTGTCATATTTAGGGTTTCTTAACCACAAAATACTAGAGAGAGAGATTAGAGAAAACACAATAGAGAAGATTAGAGAGAGTCTTTGAGATTCAATTGCAAACTTATTCAATTGAATCTTGCCTATTGTATTTGTAATCGTCTCGTTCATAGTGAAGCGATCTTTTTCCCTGCCTTGAGGACGTAGCTATCACGTTGATAGTGAACCTCGTTAAATCTGTGTGTCATTTATTCGCTTTCTTGTTTTCTTGTGTGTGTGCTTGGTTGTTGTGAATTCTTGTTGGTTTAATTAAACGCTTCCGCATAACAATGTTAGATAATGGTAGATTCGTATAAGATTGTAGACACTGACTATATGCAGAAAAATTATCACTATATCAAATTGATGGTTTTAATCTACACTAATATTAATTTTACAAATTTCATATTTTTTGTACCTACATCCAAGAGTATAACACCACTATTAATTTGTTTTTAAAAAGAACAAGGAAGATAATCATCAGAACAGAGTGACCACTAGTCCACCACAATGCCACATAAAGGTTAGAGAGAAGAGTCTCATAAACTCTTGAGTTATTTCGTTTTTCCCAATATATCCTAACTTTTTCAAAAAGTTCTTTAAAATTCACAATATGCACTAATGATCGTGAACTGTTTTAGTTATTACTCCCTAATTATATTATTAAACATTAATTGATTTCTATTTGACCCATTAATCTTAATTGACCACTAATAAAACATCACCTATGTCCCTTTTATCTCTCTCCCTACATAACTCTCTTCCTTCTTCCTTAGTCATAAGTGGTGTTTCGCTAATGGTCTATTAGCATAAATGGGATAAATAGAAGTTAATTAGAGTGTAGGAACTAAATCAAAAGTTAATGATCAAAACTTTGATTGTTATTAGTCATTGAAGGCATATAGTGTATTTTAGAGCATGTAAAATGGCTTGGTTTTAGGTTGGTCTAGCAAAAAAGTAAAGCTAGTTTTACTTAGCTTTGCTATTGAGGCAATTGGCCCCTGGAATTGGTTGGTCTTGATTTCCAGACTAGCAGCACCTCGGATGGAGTGCACGTCTCTAATAGTAGCGCGCCACTTGGCATTTTTGTCTACTACACTCTTTCTTTTAATTTGTAACATTCTAAATTTTGTAATGTTGATAAAAAAAATCAACTTAGTACTTTTTTTAAAAAAAATTACAATAACGGGTATAAAATATTTTTATCTATAAATTGAGTCCAAATTTCATATATTATTTTTAAAAAAAAATTACAATAACGGGACACGAAGGGGTATATAATGAAAATTTAAAAGTTAGAGGATATATGCTTAAAAAAAAGTTACTCGATAGTATATGCTGAATAATCCTTATTAATTAATGAGAAAAATAGCACGTGATATACAAAATATCAGAGTGCTCAACAAGTGGTCCCGATGAAGAGTCCCCATCCATCCCAAAGGTAGAGGCAGTGCGATATCACTTGAAATCAGACATAATCTCCACAAAAAAAAAAAAAAAAAAAAAAAAAAAAAAAAAATCAGACATAATTAATTGAGGTCTATTGTGCAATTGCATCCCAATATCAATGAAATCATCATCAACCATACGCAAAAAATCATGATCACCCTTTGTTCAGCAAACTTCTTCATGTTAGAGCTAACAAAGGTTAAAGCTAATACAGATAAAAACGTCAATATATTTCTTTGTTTTGCTAAAGAATCATAACTTAAATAGCCTTACTCAAAAAATGAATACATCTCAGAGACAAAAGTTTGCAAAACCAAGAAAGGTGTAAAAAAAAGCAGAGTACATAGATCAAGAATCTAGCTATGAAAAGTGATTTTTAGTATAGTTTCAAGGGGTTAAATTTCATGTTTAAGGAGTAGTACTAAATTCTACACTAATTACCAATCCTGGTTAAAAATCAGATGAAATCAGCATAGAATATTCACAGTCAACGCCACCACAAATTCAGCAAAGCAATAAAATTGTAACAAGTAAATTAAACATGAATTATGAGAGATCAAAACAAAGAAAACTGAGAGCGATAGATGTAATAAAGAGGAAACATACAAAATCAGAGATAGTGATGAGCAGTGAGCTGTTGAAGTTTTTGATGCAGGGACGCCTAACGCCTTCGTAAGTGATAAGTTATAGGAGTAATAACTTCTCCTAGAATTCGAAATAAATTGGAGTGTCGGTTAGTCGGAGTCTACCCATAATGTATTGAATATTTGAATCACAATAATTGTATTGTTGTGAGAAATAGAGAGAGAAGTTATGCAAATATATCAGAGAGTATTGTATATTGCATTGATGTTCGGTGTATTCACAAATGGTAGTATTTATAGGCACAAAACTTACTGTGTATTTGCATAAATCAACAAATACGGCGAGAAAAACCTATCATGCATTGAATGCATGGCAGTGGAATTCATTGTGCTCAACAGTGGAATTGGTCATTCCACTGTTTTCCAACACTCCCCTTGAATGTCCACTGATAACTCATAACAGATGTTGTCCTATTTAGAATGCTGTTAGGAAAATCCTGGGGAAAAATCCATAACTAGGGAAAGAGTATAACTATAATATATCCTTATATGCTTAAAATTAACTGCCTCATTAAAAACCTTGTCAGGAAAAACCCAGTGGGATAAAAACCTGATCGAAGGGAAAAAGAGTGCAGGCATATAATACTCCCCCTGAATCTAGCATATATCATGAAGATGACGCATTCCAATTTTTCGGACTAATTCTTCAAATTTCTTCGCCGGAAGGGATTTGGTGAATAAATCTGCAAGATTCTCACATGATTGGATTTGTCGAATGTTGATCGTCCCTTCCTTTTGGAGGTCATGAGTGAAGAAGAGCTTTGGTGATAAATGTTTAGTTCTGTCTCCTTTGATGTACCCTTCGCTTACTTGGGTGATGCATGCAGTATTGTCTTCGTAGATGATAGTTGGATTTGTTGTTATTGTTTCCATCCGCATTCTTCTTGGATATTCTTGATCATTGACCTTAGCCATACACATTCCCTTCCAGCTTCATAAAGAGCAATTAATTCTGCATGATTTGATGATGTGGCCGTCAAAGTCTGCTTGTGATTTCCAAGATATTGCAGTACCTCCATAAGTGAATACATATCCGGATTGAGACTTAGCCTTTTGTGGGTCTGAGAGGTAGCCAGCATCTGCATATCCAATGAGTGACGCATTGGGTCTTGACTGATAGAATAATCCGAGATCTTGTGTTCCTCGAAGATAACGTAATAAGTGTCTGACTCCATTCCAATGTCTCTTGGTTGGTGCATTGCTGTATCTAGCTAACAAGTTTACTGAAAAAGCTATGTCAGGTCGAGTATTGTTAGCCAAGTACATTAAAGCCCAATTGCACTTAGATATGGTACTTCAGGACCAAGAATCTCCTCGTTCTTCTCGTGGTCTGAATGGATCATCTTTCTCATTCAGGGAACGCACTACCATTGGAGAACTTATTGGGTGGGCTTTGTCCATGAAAAAGCGTTTCAGGATTTTTTTGTATAGTTTGATTGATGGACAAAAATCCCATTTCTTAGATGTTCTATTTGCAGGCCAAGGCAAAATTTTGTCTTCCCGAGATCTTTCATCTCAAATTCTTTCATCAAGTATTTTGCAGTGCTTCAAGTTCTCTAGGAGTTCCGATAATGTTCAAATCATCGACATATACAGCAATGATCGCGAATCCTGATTTAGATCGCTTAATGAAAACACAGGGACTGATTTATTATTTTTGAATCCTTCTTTCAATAGGTATTCACTAAGACGATTATACCACATTCTTCCAGATTGTTTTAACCCATAGAGTGATTTTCTCAATTTTATTGAGAACATCTCTTTGGGCATGCAATTTTCTGGTAGTTTTAGTCCTTCAGGAACTTTCATATAAATATCTGTGTCAAGTGAGCCATACAAATATGCGGTCACTACATCCATCAATCTCATTTGCAATCCTTTCGAAACTGATAAACTTACCAGAAATCTTAGTGTAGTTGCATCGACTACTGGAGAATATGTCTCATCATAATCAATCCCTGGCATTTGCGAGAAGCCTTGGGCTACTAATCTTGCCTTATATCTAGTAACCTCATTTTTCTCATTTCGTTTTCTCACGAATACCCATTTGTACCCAACTGGTTTTACACCTTTTGGTATTTGGGTTATTTGACCGAATACTTCACGTTTTTCAAGTGATCTCAATTCTGCTTGAATTGCCTCTTTCCATTTTGGCCAATCTTTTCTACGGCGACATTCATCAACTGTATTTGGCTCTACATCATTTTCATCGTATGTCATTTCAACCGCTATCGAGTAAGCAAAAATTTCATTCAAGACAACATCTTTTCGATTCCATTGTCTCTTTGTAGAAACATAATTAATTGAAGTTTCATTGTTGTCTAGCTTTCATGTTCCTTTTCTTCTGGAACACGTTTCTCTTCATTTTTGTTTTCATCATGCTCTGTTGGGAGATTTATATTAATTTCGTTCGTTGTCTCCCCTTGCCTTTTCATTTTTCTCGGTTTTAAATCTTTAGAACCGGGTGGTCTGCCACGTTTTCGACGTGCTATTGACTCATTTTCAATTGCCTTATTGTCATTAGGAATTTCAATCCGTTCCGGAGCATTCGCAGCAGGTACATGTGACTTTGTCACTTTCTTAGAATCTGTGAATGCATCTGGCAATTGGTTTGCAATACTTTGCAGATGAACAATTTTCTTGACTTCTTGTTCACATGAATTTGTTCTCGGGTCCAGAAACGACATTTGCGATGCGTTCCATGTAATTTCCGATTTTATATTTTGTGGGTCCACTTTCTCTCCCCCTAAGGATGGGAATACCGACTCATTAAAATGACAGTCGGCAAATCGAGCCGTAAATAGATCACCAGTTGTTGGCTCTAAATATTTGATAATTGATGGAGATTCAAATCCAACATATATTCCCATCCTTCTTTGTGGACCCATTTTAGTACGTTGGGCGGAGCAATAGGTACATGTACAGCGCACCCAAAAATTCTCAAATGTGAGATATTCGGTTCTCGACCAGATACTAATTGTAATGGTGAGAATTTGTGATAGGCTGTCGGCCTTAATCTTATCAATGTTGCCGCATGTAATATAGCATGACCCCAAGTAGTAGATGGCAATTTTGACCTCATTATTAATGGTCTTGCAATTAATTGTAGTCTTTTGATTAATGATTCAGCAAGACCATTTTGTGTATGTACATGAGGTACAGGGTGCTCAACAATAATCCCAATAGACATGCAATAGTCATTAAATGTTTGGGATGTAAATTCCCCAGCATTGTCTAATCTTATTTTCTTTATTGTCTAATCTTTATTGTATGATCTGGGAATTGAGTTCTTAATCGAATTATTTGAGCCAAAAGTTTTGCAAATGCAACATTTCTGCTTGACAGAAGGCTCACATGTGACCATCGAGTAGAGGCATCAATTAATACCATGAAATAACGAAATGGTCCACATGCAGGATGAATAGGCCCACAAATATCTCCTTGAATTCTTTCTAAAAACATTGGAGATTCAGTGGCAATCTTATTTATAGATGGCTGATTATCAATTTGCCAAGTGAGCATGCAGAGCATGTTAATTCATTTGACCGAGGAATTTTGACATTCTTTATAGAGTGTCCATTGAGTTTTCAATGATTCTATGCATCATTCCTGTGCCAGGTTGCCTAATCGGTCATGCCATAGAGTAAATGATTTTCTATTATCTAACTTCTGGTTAGATATCATATTAATTTCAATCGGACGTATATCTATGCGATATAGTCCCGAGGAAATTGCTGGCAATTTTTCATAGATGTATTTCTTGCCGTTTTTCTCTGCCGTTAGGCATATGAATTCCTCTTTGTTCACTGTCATTGTTTCCAAATGGTAACCATTCTGACGTACATCTTTGAAACTTATGAGGTTCCTTCGAGATTTACTCGAATATAATGCGTCATTAATTATCAATTTTGTCCCATTTGGAAATATAATGCAAGCTTTTCCAGAGCCTTCAATTAGCTTGGCTGTCCCAGAAATTGTACTAACATTTGCTTGGAATATTGTAAGTTTTGAAAAATACTCTTTATTTTTCAATATGGTGTGTGTTGTCCCACTGTCCAGGAGACATTGTTCTTTAGTTCCAACTTCTGATGAATTCATATCTTCATAAATAATAAATACGATGATTAGTATAAGAAAAATACGTATTTTTATTAATAATAAAGGAACAAATACATGAAAGTGGATATTGAAGCAGTTTAAATAAACTAAGCACATTAATCGATTGTGATCTAAACAAACTTATTTTCAACTTCAGCATCATCCATAAAAAAATCTGAAACATCAAGGCTGGGCATGGATGTAGTGGCTTCATTAACAAAGTTTGCTTCAGCATTTTTTCCTTTGTTTTTTATTGAAGCTTGATATAGATCTACCAAATGTTTGGCAGTACGACATGTGCGGCCCCAGTGCCCGTCATGCCACATCTATGGCAAGTATCATTTCCTTTATAGGACGTCTGCCTTGATTTCCAGATGATTGTCCCCAATTTTTATCAGAATGTTTAAAATTATTATTTCTTGGGGAAAATCGGCCTCTTCCACGTCCACGCCCTCGGCCACGGTAATTACCACGTCCTCTCCCACGACCGTTGTAATTACCGCGTCCACCACTATGTATAGCATTTGCTTCTGGTGGATTAGAGCTTTCTATGCATTTATCTCATGAGTGGCTGAAGACCCCGTAGGTCTAAGATTATGATTTTTCAGCAAAAGATCATTATTTTGTTCAGCCACAAGTAGTACTGAGATTAGCTCAGAGTACTTTTTGAAAGCTCTGAACCTGTATTGTTCTGCCAATATGATATTAGAGGCGTGGAAAGTGGAGAGCGTTTTGTTTATCATTTGCTCTTCTGTGATGGGATGATCACAATATCTTAACAATGATACAATTCTAAACAATGTTGAATTGTAATCACTGACCGTTTTAAAATCCTGGAACCTCAGATTGGTCCAGTCATAATGTGCCTTTGGGAGAAGCACATTTTTGTGATGCCCATATCTTTCATTTAGGCTATCCCATAGTTCTTTTGGATCATCCACAAGTAGATATTCACTTTTTAAACTTTCATGTAAATGATGTCTTAGGAGGACTAAGGCTTTTGCCTTTTCTTGTACAGTCGCAATTTTAACTGATGCGGCTGTTGTAGTTGCATCCCCTTGTTGGGTTGTCACATCTTTAATTGTATGTTCCAGTCCTTGGGCCTTTAAATTCATTTGGGCGTCCACCGTCCATTCTAAAAACTTTTGCCCAGATAGATCTAGTATGTTAAATTGTCTTTTCACTAGATCTCCCATTCTTTTGACTACAAATAGGTAAATATTTGAAATTAGTAATGATGATAAATCACATATATATATTATCTCCCCCTGATTTATATCATTATTATTATAGATAAATAATACAAACAAAAAAAACTAAAATAGCGACAACAATAATGAAGCTAAGCAAAAAAAAACAAGAAAATACCAAAAATAGAAACAAAATACAACATGAATAAAAAAAAAAACTTCCTAAAATGCACTTAAAACAAAAAAAATTGATATTCATGTGCATTTTTCGCCATTCTTCCGGGGGAAATTTTTTTTTTTGTCTCCTATTTATGTATTAGGAGATATATCATTAATGCCATGAGGAGGAAAAAGAAACCGGCTATAAGAAATAAGTAGAGTTTTATTTTCCTAAAATCCTCTTCAAAAGAGGAAGATGAGGGTGGAGGACGGTTGTCGTCGGCGTTAAACATGGTGGCCGGAAGGTTGAGGAAGAAGGAAAAAAAATTTGTGGGTTTAGAGAAAGAAAAATCGGAAGAAGATAAGGGATATGTGGTGAAAATGGGGATGGTAATCCGCTTTTATAGAGGGTTATCCCTAACTGTGCAGTTCATATACAGTTAAAAAATATACAACGCAATAAAATTCTAATATTGACAAATATATATTAGAGCATGCTAGTAAATTGGTAATATAATATATGTAACTATAAATGCAAAAAAGTAGAAGATTAGAGACAATAATATATAATAATGTTCTGAATGCTTGTTCCCTGCATACATACGACATTATTGCACATATAAGACATAATAATGCTATCATTTACTAGGCCGTCCATATAGGGGCAATAAAAAAAATTAACCTGTCCATATAGGCGGTTTAAGAGCAGATAAAATAAAATAACGTAAATAAAATGTCCTTGCCCTCCATGAAGGTGGCGTTAAAATTATTTGTTTTCTGCGTTAGTAGTATGGTGACGTTTACTACTAGTTTCTTCCTGTTCATCTCTATCTCTTTTATTACTGGGCGGAGGTTGATTTTCAGCTGGTTGTATAGGAGGGTTATTATTGGTGTTGGGAACAGGGGTTTGTGGGTTTTCTCTGGTATGAGTATTTGTACCGTTGTTACGGTTACTGGGTCGGGGCTGTATTACAGTTCCCCTCGCTGGGTTGGTAGTGAATGGCACATTGTTTCGCTCTATCCAAAAATAAATACCCGAGACAGAGACATTGTGTAAAACAATGTTAATCCCGTTACTTTGTTGGTCCATGTTCGGGTAGTAAAAGGTTGGGCTTGGAAAAAAATTTAAACTTAAAAACAAAATGGATGTAAAAATTTTAAAGATACCTTAAAAAAAATTTCCGGTAGAACACTCGTGCTGATAACGTGTTGTGAGAAATAGAGAGAGAAGTTATGCAAATATATCAGAGAGTATTGTATATTGCATTGATGTTCGGTGTATTCACAAATGGTAGTATTTATAGGCACAAAACTTACTGTGTATTTGCATAAATCAACAAATACGGCGAGAAAAACCTACCATGCATTGAATGCATGGCAGTGGAATTCATTGTGCTCAACAGTGGAATTGGTCATTCCACTGTTTTCACAACATGTATAAAATAATTCTCGATTACTCTACACCAACCCCGGTCCCCTCCAATAATTCTCGGAATTTTTGTCTAAAATAGTTTTATCGATTTTTTCATTAAGGCACCGTTTGATAAGCGTAAAACGTTTTTATGAAAAATAGTTTTTACCTATTTTTAGTTTTACATTGTTTGGTTGACAAAATAGTATAAAATTATTTTTCCTTAGGTTAAAATTACTCTCGCAATGATGGAAAAACATTTTCGCTTCAAAATGAAAGGAAAAATATTTTCCTTATCTCTCTTGTATACTTCTCTCACTACCTACTTACTTTCGCTTTCATTTCATCATTTTTCTTACATGGAACCAAACAACAGAAAACTAATTTTGAAATTGTGTTTTGCATTGTAGATTGTTTTCCATGAAAATGTTTTACGCCCTACCAAAAAGAGCCTAAGTATTTACAGTTGAAGTTTATGAAAATGCATAGGTCTCGATCAGGTTTATAGGAAAAACCAGATCAACTGTAGTCAATTGTTTCGATTTTACCCAAGCCCAGATCAATTTAGTTGGTGGTGTGGCACAAATTTCATAATCTCATCTCTCTCTCACTCAACTGATCCGGTGGGCTGGCCCAATTTATATACTCGTGCACCCGTCTCTCATTTCTTTTTCTTTTTTTTTTTTGCTAAATAAAGAATTTCATTCATTACATAATAGTGTTGAAAATATTATAATCTGAACTTAAGTGTTCAAGACAATAACTACGGGGTGGGGAAAATCCTAGTTACAACAGATTCATCTTCCCTGACTCTACATGCCTTCCCCATCGTATCTGTCACTTGGTTGTCCGTTCTACTACAATGTTTAATCAGATGCTTCGTCATCTTCCTGATCCACGACCTGCACGTACTTAACACATTGGAGTAAAAATCTGAATGCTCCTTTGGAAGAACCTCAATCTCTTTCTAACAATCGGATCGGAGTATATGAGGGTCTTGGGGAGGTTATGAGTCTCCGCAAAATATAAAGCTTCAAGAATCGCAAGAAGTTCCACCACAAGACAATTATTAGTATAAATGTTTTTCCCGAACCCCACTAACCACTAACCCTTCGATCCCATAATGCACAACTCCACCAATTCCCACCACCTCAAAAAGACCAACAAAATAAGCATCAAACATGTATCATTCGATAGTACTGAGGATGGGAAAACACAGAGGTCCAAGTTGCACTATACTACTCTTACCCGTAGTCGATAAATACTCCCTTGCACTTCTCGATGCCCAAAAGTTGATCACTCGTTATCACATTCTCGAATAAGATGAGAAGTGTGTTCAAGCTGGCAATGACATCTAGGACCTGAAGCATCCTGAACAATCCCTCTGATTGTGAAAAGATGCTTATGAGGAATGTGATCATGTCATAACAACCACATAAAAATTTGACCTTTGGTTCCCTTTGCCTCTTCCAAATCTAAGACAAATCCACATCAACCAAAGGTTGGGGAAAAAGGGCGACATAAGCAGATATGAGTATAAAACCCTTATGATTCACAAAATTTGAGATAAGAAGATCCTCCGAAGAGTTTTTAAGAGGTGGGGGAATATTAAGAATACGATTGATAATGTAACTCGGAAGTTTAGGCCTTAAAGCAGCGAAATCCCAACGCCCTGGGATACAAGACTATGAACTTTCATGGCGTTTTCACTAGAACATAGGAAGCCCTGGACCCAGCTACGGAACAGATTTGATAACTACTGATAACTCTCGTATAGAGTATTATAAAGGAAAGATCCATTCGGTAATGAACTATTAGTTCTAAGCCATCTTTGGCGAAGATCCTTTTTTGGCTCTCTTTTTAGCCCTATGTCTCTTATCCCTAGGACGTCTTCCTCCACTAGCAGTTTTTTTTTGTTTTGGAAAACTGGAGGACCAATCATCATACCAAAAACAAATACTCATACCATTGCCTATATTCTAAGAACTATTATGACTCAGTAACTCCCATCCCTAACCTATATTTTCCAAATCCCAGACCCATATCTAAACTTTATCACGCAATTATTATGCAAGTATTTCGATCTAATACACTTTTGAGCCAGATTAGGTTGATTCTGAGCTAACTTTCATCCTAACTTAGCCACGAACGCCTTATTCATTAACTTTTGGCTTCTAATTCCCAACCACCCTAACCTTTAGGAAGGAAATTAGTTTGTCTACTGACTAAGTGAAGCTTCTTTTTTTCCCCTTTCTCATTTCACCCCTCTCTTATTTCATGCCCTAACCTCCCTCATCTCCTATCTCATTCAACCCTCTCTCATCTCCTCCCTCATTTCACTGACATAACCCCCTCTCATCTCCATCTCTCAATCTTTCGCATTTAGTGTTAATTATCCAAATTATCATTTTCAATAGCCACATCACCTCTATTTTCCGAGTCCACATTTTGATTCTCCATATCAACATTCTCGTTAGTAACCTCATTTTCAAGAATTTCATCATTTAGCTTCTCAATATTTTGATTATCAACATGAATATGAGGCTCTTTTATAATAAATTTATCAAGAGCTCCTCTTTGAGATTGAGGCTATGTTTGGCAAAATTGACTAAAATAGACCTGAAGCTGAAAAGGTGACTGAAACTGATAAGTTAGTAGTTGAAACTGATTAGGTACTGAAACAATAAGTTACCTTATTGTATAAATTGTTTGGTAAAAAAAATCAGTAGCTGAAATATTAAATTAAAAAAGAAATTTGTTGTTATTATACAAGTTTGGGTATCTGGCCAATAAAAAAAATAAAAATAGTTAGATGATTATGCAGTATACTCCCTCCGTCCCAATTTAATTGTCCCATTTTAACCATAAAGTAGAGTATTTTTTGGTCAAAATGGGGCAGTTAAATTGGGACGGAGGAAGTAGTTTTGGTCATATCCATGAGTAGCCATTAAAACTAGGTACTCCTCTCTGATTTTCCACTTGTACTAGAGCCTATAGAGTACTTCTTCATTATCATAATTGGGTACGCATCCTTGTAATTTCTTTCTTTAGGTCACCAAAACCCACGCACCTATCTCTTTCACAAACTCCTTTGGTATAATAAAGATTTGCAAACCTCTATAACCGTACGACTGCTTGAAGGTTGGCAATTTTATCATGAAAAATCAAACTATTAAACCCAATGCTAAACTAAAACCCCATATTAAATTGGATTTTTTAACTGGAATAATACAAACTTTGGCCGGTTCTCTCGCAATAATACAAACTTTAAATTATTTTTTAATAATACAAACTTTAGGCCAAAATTCCTCCAATGGGTCATGACCGGCTATGAACTTGTTGTTGTAGGTAACCTGCTGACATGACACTTACCGTTGGGAGACTTTTATTACAATTAATTTAGGCTCTTTTTTTCGTTATTTTCCCAGTCATCTTCTTCTCCACATAACTTCTTCCTCCATTTTTTTTTCTTCTTCCTCCCTCAAATTCTTCTTCCTCCCTCAAATTCTTGTCACGATTCCATAAATTTCGTCCTCAAAAACAAAATCCCAATTCCAATTGGAGAATCTGAAGCGTAAATGGCTGCGAAAAAACAAACTTCTGTAGGTTCCTCCTCTGATTCTAGGGGAAATTCTCAAGGTTCCACGAAATGTTCTTGTGGAAGAGAACCTGTTCTTCGTACTGTGAAGCGTGGCGCAAATGTTGGACAGAAGTTTTATGCTGCCCTTTATGGCCTGTGAACATTTTTTTTTTACTTGAATTTTTTTAACAAATTTGGGAAATCTAGGGTTTTTATTGCAACTAATTGACTGTTGTTGTATTGTAGGATACTAAGTGTGATTTTTTTAAGTGGTATAATGAGCAAGGGACTGAAGTTGATGATCTTAGATTTCAGATATTTGAGAAGGAGACTACTTTAACTGAGATGGAGTATAAGAGAGTTTAATGGCCGAAAAATCAAAAATTGCAGCTTAAAAAGGACAACTTGGAAGAAGATGTGCAAGAAATGAAATTTGAGCTTTCACAACTGCGTATTGAGGTGCTGAAAATGTCACGCAATGAGAAGAACTCGACCTTGGCTTTGTTTGTTCCATGGCTTATTTTTGCCATTTTCTTGTATTTCATTAAGTTACTCTAAGGTTGTTAGTATAAGGTTGCTATTGGTGGCTGTAACAAATCTGATCCTTTGTCTTTATAATAAAAAAAAATTGTTGGAACCCTTCAAGTTTTTGTCATGATATTTTGCATCTGGTGAATAGAGGAGAAATGTTTGGTATTTTGCAATGGAAAAAAGTTGAGTCAAATGCTTATCCATACATCCAATTTCACATACACCAACTGTTTAAAATAATCATAAGGAGAGTCAAATGCTCATCCATACATCAGTAGAAATGTCATAATTAAATTGTGGACTAATTAATTACCATAATGTACCAAAAAATGACAGCCCTAGTTACTCTACCTAAAATCAGTTCATAACCAAAAAACAGAGCCCTAATTCACTGAGTTGCTTGGTGAAGAGTGGAGCATTGGCTGGACTGTGAGGCTTCAAAGACTTGCTCAGTAAGCATACTGGGGGCAGCATATCTTGTGGCTGCACAAAATGTTGGTTGAACAAGTTAGGTGCAAGTTGAACAAATGTTGAAACTAAAAAAAAATAACAATGACTTACATTGAGAATGGGTGAACCATCATCCCCAATGAACACCCTCACACCAACTGGGACCCTCCCCCTTCCCCTGCCTCTTCTTCCACATCCCCTGGAACCAACTCCACTTCTGACCATTTTTCCCCCTCTGCCAAGCTGAGAGGGTTGTGCAGTTGCATTGTGATGAGTTGAGTTTGTAGTAGGTTGATATGTAGCTTGTGGTGGTTGGCCATCCTTCATAGGCCTCCCCCTAGGTTTTTTAGGTGCGGGCTCAGGCACAGTTATGGTGTCCCTGTTTGGACGCCTCCTTTTATTGTGGCCCTTCACCTTGCATAGGCTACAAGTCATTTCAGATCCAGTTCTCTTCAAAGTCCCATGCTTCTTAAGGTCTTCCTCAAGGTCCCTCCTCCTATTCTTTCTAGGTCTACTTGGACCTATTTTGATAGGAGGGGGTTGTACTTCACATGGCACCCTTGGCCAATGTCTTTCCCCTTCTAATGGTGGAATGGAACCTGCACATTTAACAATAAAGGAGTTAGAGATCATCGAAAGTAGGCCAAAATTACAAATGTAGAAATCCAAGTTCAAATGATTTACCTGCATATGCTGCTAAGCAAACATCCTTCCTGTAAAAAGGATCAACAAAATTTTCAGCTTCCTTGTTCTGAAAAAATAAATACATGCAATGGCATGACAGCAAGGCACACCCTTCATCTCCCACTTCCTACAGGTGCATGTCCTTGCATTTAGATCCACAACCAACTGGTCCAAATAGTCACTAGTAGAATCAATGCTTATTGTTGCGGTCAAAAAGTGGCCTATTGCTGCGGTTTTGGACGCGCAACAATTAAGGGGGCAGCAATAGGTAATAATTATATTGTTGCGGACTTGCGGTTTAAACCGCAGCAATATTTTTATGTATTATGTAGCTAACACGAAATATTGTTGCGGTTTCTGGCCCAAAACCGCAACAATTATCCTTAAAAAAACAATAAAAGGAATATTGATGCGGTTTTGGGCCAGAAACCGCAACAATGTTCCTTTTATCTATTATTAAAAAATAATAAAAGTAATATTGCTGGGGTTTCTGCCCCAAAATTGCAGCAATACTACTTATTAAAAAAATATTAAAATGCATATTGCTGCGGTTTTGGGCCATAAACCGCAGCAATATGCCTTCTTTTTTTTTTAATTTTTATATTGTATTTAATATTGATCGGAAAGCTATATATGCAACCTTGAGGAAGCTATGCAGCAATATGCTATTAAATTTTCTGCATAAATTTCGGCAGAGCTCCGTTTGTAAATTGGATAAACCCATAATTGGGAATTAACCTGTACAACAACCAATAACATCTCTGAGATCCACCATCCAAGCAAATCTGAAATTCCATCAAACGACCACCATCTCCAACATTCATCATCCAATATTCAACCCAACAACCAACATCATATTCAACCCAACAACCAACATCATAAACACAATTCAATAATCCAACAAAAATATTTAGCAAATCCAACGTATATGTATATATCATGAAATCTAAATCACTACAATGTTGGTTGGTACAAGATGCAATAATGTATATGTTCGTCTAAAGTTAGAAAAACAAAGAAAATTAACATAAACTAACTAACCTACGCAATGCACTCATCAATAAAGTATCTTGCCCACTTATTCTTCACCTCATTGATTTGATCCTCCGTATAAGGATCTTTCGTAAAGGTTTGAGCAACCTGAAATTAATTTACCAAAGTTAGCATCAAATAGTTAAATATATTAAATATGAAATGAATAATTATATGAACCTACTTTGTCCAAATCCTCCGAACCAAAATATGAAGCGAGTACGTCAAAAATGTATCTAATCACAAAATAACCGCACTCCATGCCTCCTTGTTGTTGCGGGCACTTTATCAGAAGTTTTAAGAAAATGAGATAATTTACCATATAATGAGAATAAAGTAAGCTTTTAATTGAATCAAGCAATTCTATTATATATACCTTAACATTTTTCCACAAAAGCTTCTCCCGATGAACTTTGTGGCCGCTCATCCGAAACCTCCTAAAAGCACTAGATAATTACAACATCAAATGATTTAATCTTTAATTGTTCTATGTTATAATCTCAATTCATTTAAAATATATCAAACGTATATCAACTTACGCTATCATAGGCGTTCTAAGCTTTAACTTCCGCGGTTTGTGAAAGCTGGCAGAATCGAAGGTATAAATTATCCAGAGTAAGGGACATATGACAAGGAGCATCCAATGTTGGCTATTACAACATTGAATAACAATAATTACTTAAAAAGTCACATATCATGCAACAATCAATATTTGAGATATTAAGATAGAATATTACTCTTGAAAGATTGGCGCGAACATGATACTAGCACCTACATCGACGCATCCCGTCATAGCATGCACAATGTACTTCGTTACCTGATAGGCGTGTCGCGCACCTAACAAAAATAAATAACCTAACTAATCCTCCTAACTATGTAGTAGGGTAAGTCAGAGTCGATCCCACAGAGAGAAAGTTGTTCTATGATTAGCTCTTAAATAATGGTAAGACTAAAGGAGATTAATATCAATGATGCGAAAACTATACTAATCAATAATATATATAAAAGACTCTACAGTTAAGTATCCCCACTAGCACGAAATAATACAAAATAATTTCTACCCCAAACTAATAAATTAAATGTTCACAAGGAAAAGTACACCCTATAAAGTACCATAAACCTCTCCCGAGTATCTATGGCTTCTCTAATATGCATTCAAGCCTACTCCCGTGGAATCATGCAAATTAAAGACATTAAACACGCACTTTAACTTCCTAACAATCCATTCTACCTACTCCCGTGGAGAACTTCATGTCCTTAATTGAAATACTCAAATCCGTCAAAATCCAACTCCCGTTGTGATCAAGACAATGGAATCATAACAATACTAGTTATCCCTAATCTAGTATTGGAATATGCACAATCAATTAAGCAAGAACAATTAACAATTAATATGAGAATTTAAAGAAACAATCATGAATTAAATCATACTAGGGTTCAACTTAACCATAGATAAAAGAAACTACTCTATCATGAAATAAATAATGAAATCTAAAACTATAAAAGAAAACATAATTAAAGAAATCAATGAAAGAAACTAATGAAACTCATGAATTAATGCCAAAGAATAAAAACTAGGGTTTACACTAAAAACTAGAGAGAAAAAGAAGAAGATAGAAAACTAAAACCTAAAACCTAAAAAATAACGTGAGGGGAGGAGAGAGAAAAGAATGAAAACCTATCTAAATAAATATTCAATAACCTAATATGACTTGGAAAGTAATTTACAAGATAAGGAAAGATCTTAAATAAATCATTAATAGCGGATTAGTGATCCGCGCGTACGCGTGGCATATTCCAGCAGAATCAGTGCAATCTTCCGAAAGGCATAACTCCTTGACTAAAGTCTCCTCGGGGCGTGCCACCTATCGTTGGAAAGTCTTCAAGTCTAGTTTCCAAATATGCTGGAATTACTCGATTCTAAGAATCACATCAAAAGTTATGATCAGAAGAGTAGACATGACTCCTTTTTCACATTTCTTCTAATGATTTTCCGCTTCGTTTTCGCTCAAATTCGTACTATATAAATATCTATGACGATCCTTATGCATTGTAGCTTCCTTCCAAGTGCTCCTAATCCTCAAGCTTAATTAATCATACTCCAAATAGTCTCAATGCCTGAAATTCATCAAAAACAAGAAAACATACCGAATAGGATAGAAAAATATAACTTAAGAATATAATGCATCAATGAACCTAAATATGAAACTAAATGCTCTAAAATGCAACCTAAATGCAACTAAAAACTATATATAAATTGACTTATCAAACTCCCCCAAGCTAAACCATTGCTTGTCCTCAAGCAATAAGACATAGACATCGGAAAAGTTAGACAACCTACAATATAGGACTACAACAGGGCTAAACACTCAATTGAAAACACAAGAGATATAATCACTACATAAGCCAAGCATCGAAACAATCTCGAACAAAGCCGCATAGCATGTCATGTATCGCAATCGACTCTCCAATCATACCACAAACCATCTCCCCCAAACTGGATTTAACCAAACCTGTCAGACCTCACTATAGTTATGTGCACTCAAATCTCTCATGTGTTTAAGGGATAAATAATGACTCTCAACCTAAATCAGTCGACTCAGATGAAGCAAATACTCTTTAACTTTGACTTTTTGACTCACTTAATACTCAACAATACAATACATAATGATCAAGAGGACTTTTAAGGGTTGTAATGGGGCTGAGGTTAAAGGTATGGAAATAATTTGGGAATTGTGGTGGAAAAACCAAGAAGGGGGAGCATCATATAACTGAAAACATGACCTAAAAGTCAAACAACTCCATGCAACAACCAACAATCTCCAAAAATAATCAACAACCTTTTTCACTCAAGAAATTCAATCATAACCCTTTTTATTTCACTTTATTCACAACTTTTTTTTTCACTTCTTTTTCATTTCATTTTTCACTTTTTTTTTCACACTTTCAATTCAATTTCAAAGCTCACTAAACATATTTTTCCATCCTTCTAAACCACAAATAGAGCACTTTAATTCAATACAAACTAAACCAAAACTAATACTCGCTCCCCCAAGCTAGGCTTGGGACAAGAATCAAATGAGGCAAGGTTTATAATGTAGGTAACAATCAAACAAAGTCAAAAAGGCTCAGCGGGGCTAGAGGAAGGATAATATGAAAATAAGAATAACTCTGGAGCTAAGATCATCAAATGAAACGCCTCAATCATATCAAAATGTATGCACTATCAAATATCAAGGAGTACCAAGTCAAAGTCAAGATCAATGCAACAACGAGGAACTAATCACACATGAAAGAACATAACTGACACAGATACGTCAGTTTATAGGCACAAAGCTCACTTAGGTTAAGGTGTCTGCATAGTAATGTTAAATCGAGCCAGAGAGAGATCAATCAATCTTACCACAAACAATCAGTTGCGAAACAATCGTGCTATGAAGTATCATGAACAAGATGAGTGACACTTAACAAATGTAGTAAAATATCAACAAGGTTCTCAACAAGTTTTAGCAGTAGTCCCATAGATGCAACTAAAATGAGATGAAATCTAATATGAGATGAATAATATGAGATGAATATGCTAATGCAACTAAGAAAGCAGTACAATTTTTTTGGTTACACGTAAACTCCCACTCCTAATAAGCAGTACAAACCGTGCAACATCCTACGAAAGCAATGAAATCTACACTAAAAAGCAATAAAAGATAGAATATTCCTCCCCCAAGCTAGAATTTGCAGTGTCCTCACTGCATAAACCAGTTCAGAAAAGGAACGAAACACAACCCCGGATCACCAAATCACCAAAGTCGCCCACAAAAGCCACAACACCAAAAAATATACACAAATCCCGAAAATCGGCAAACTAATAATCAATTATTACAAGATTCTCAACAAGATGGCATCAAAAAAAAATCCAAGCAAAAATCTGAGATGAACATTAACAACAATTATAGGTGAGAAAAGATGCGTACACCCAATTAATTGGGGAAGACTCAAATATTCTCAAAAATTATGTGTAATGCTTCACGAAGGTGAACTTGAATCAATTTGGGCCTTCTTGAATAGAATCCTATAACAATCATTGATAAAAAAAATAAATTAGAAACCATGGGAAAAAAAAAAAAAAAAAATTGAAAAGAAAAAGAAAAGAAAGAAAAAGAGAAAAAAAAAAAAGAAACAGATTAAATGATGAATACTGAACAGAAAAAGACGATGAAAGAAAGAAAGAAAGAAGAAATAAGGAGGGGCGATAGTGCCATGAGAAGGCAGGCCGTATGGAGGGTGGTAGGCGGTCGGAGCAGGTGGTGCGCAGGTGGACGGACAGGCGTCGTCATCGTGGGTCACGACTAGCGCTGTTTTGGCGGCGAGCAGGAGGCCGGCGGGTCTGGAACGGAGTGAAGCAGAGGATGACAGAGAGGAGTGTTCGAAAGGGAGGATGACAGGGATGCTCGCTGCGGTGGTGGTGTGCGTACAGGCGCCGTAAATGATTCCGGTGCGGGTGGTGTCGGTAAGGTGACTGCTGGGCTGAAACGAATGAATCCGGCGACGTGGTGGGGCTGGGGTTCTGGGCAGGGCTTTTTTTTTTTTTTTGATTTTTTCGATGGTTCTTAATCTCCGTCCACCTACAACAAACACACAAAAACCAATATGCCAAAGTGAGTAAACTCACTAAAAAAAAAAGAAACAAAGACAAAAATCATAATAAAAAGTAAAGAAGAAAAGATAGAAAAATAAGTTAATGCTCGGGTTGCCTCCCGAGAAGCGCAAATTTAAGGTCTTGCATGACCGTTTAAGACTAGTAGATCACTCATAATAGTTCAATGCTCTAAGAAGCTTATCATATGTTCCTGCAGACATCTCACAACATATTATATAAGAATGAAAAGGAAAAATGAAAAATGTTAGTCCTAAAAAATTATTAAAACTACAAAAAGAAAAATCAAACGAAAAGTTATATTTACAAGAAGAAAAAGAAAAATCGTTATTCTTTTTACATGATTCAAAAGAAGGAAAAGAAACAAACTGTACATTATTTACATTATCATGATAGTCATTCAAAAGGGGAGAAAAAAGGAACGATGGAGGATATAATATAGGGGAAGAAGATATAATATCAAGTTTCTCAGAGAATGGAACATGAGACTCAAAAACAGTAGGTGTTACCGATAAAGACTCATAAATCACCTCATGCTCAACTTGACTTTCCTCCAAAGAGGAAATTTCAATCATGGCTTCTTCCTCCTGCAAAACATCCATCACATTAGTTGTTCTTTCAATCTTTTCATCATCCCAATAGCTCTCATTTATTATCCACCCCTCATTATCATCATAAAAAATATACGGTTGGAGATGAGAATTTTGATTATAGTAATCAAATTCATATTGAGATGAAGGGGTGATATCATTCACTAAAATCACATCACAAGACAAAATATCATGAGAAGTGGAGTGACAATTAGAACAATGAGGAGGTGGTGTAATGTAAGTTGGGGGTAGAGGAATGACTCTAGCTGATAAAGACATCTCCCACTCATAAGTATCCCTAGCCAACCACTCAATTAAATCCCAACAATAATCAGGCAATTGGAATAGAAATCCTCCATTACACATAGATTCTACCACCATCCTAGTTTCTTCATTTAACCCCTCATAAATCACTAGACACATATCCCACAGTTCAATTCCATGATTAGGACCAATAAAATCACCAAGTCTATGATAATACTTCCAAAACACTTCATTCTCATACTGAAGAAAAGAAAAAATTGCTCTAGAATTACAAACATGTCGGGGTTCACAGAACATATGAGGTAATTCAGGAGAACTCATGCAAAAATTGGGAGGATTTTGATATGATGCATTAAAACTGTAAACATGAGAATTCCAAAAATTATTACTATGTTGCCTAGCAAAATAATTATCCCCATCATCAAAATAGCATGACTCCATGATACAAAAAAAATAAAAAAAATAAAAATATTCACAAAAAGGGGAAAAAAAAAATATATATATATACAATTTAGTTTCACCAACAATAAAAACTAACTAAAACAAAACCGTCTCCCTGGCAACGGCGCCAAAATTTGATAGGTGTGTCGCGCACCTAACAAAAATAAATAACCTAACTAATCCTCCTAACTATGTAGTAGGGTAAGTCAGAGTCGATCCCACAGAGAGAAAGTTATTCTATGATTAGCTCTTAAATAATGGTAAGACTAAAGGAGATTAATATCAATGATCGTCGAAAACTATACTACTCAATATATAAATAAAAGACTCTACAGTTAAGTATCCCCACTAGCACGAAGTAATACAAAATAATTCCTACCCCAAACTAATCAATTAAATGTTCACAAGGAAAAGTCCACCCTATAAAGTACCATAAACCTCTCCCGAGTATCTATGGCTTCTCTAATATGCATTCAAGCCTACTCCCGTGGAATCATGCAAATTAAATACATTGAACACGGCACTTTAACTTCCTAACAATCCATTCTACCTACTCCCGTGGAGAACTTCATGTCCTCAATTGAAATACTCAAATCCGTCAAAATCCAACTCCCGTTGTGATCAAGACAATGGAATCATAACAATACTAGTTATCCCTAATCTAGTATTGGAATATGCACAATCAATTAAGCAAGAACAATTAAGAATTAATATGAGAATTTAAAGAAACAATCATGAATTAAATCATACTAGGGTTCAACTTAACCATAGCTAAAAGAAACTACTCTATCATGAAATAAATAATGAAATCTAAAACTATAAAAGAAAACATAATTAAAGAAGTCAATGAAATAAACTAATGAAACTCATGAATTAATGAAAAAAGAATAAAAACTAGGGTTTAGATTAAAAACTAGAGAGAAAGAAGAAGAGAGAAACCTAAAACCTAAAACCTAAAAAATAACGTGAGAAGGAGTAGGAGAGAGAAAAAGAATGAAAACCTATCTAAATAAATATTCAATAACCTAATATGACTTGGAAAGTAATTTACAAGATAAGGAAAATCTTAAATAAATCATTAATACGCGGATTAGTGATCCGCGCATACGCGTGGCATATTCCAGCAGAATCAGTGCAATCTTCCGAAAGGCATAACTCCTTGACTAAAAGTCTCCTCGGGGCGTGCCACCTATCGTTGGAAAGCTCTTCAAGTCTAGTTTGACATGACTCCTTTTTCACATTTCTTCTAATGATTTTCCGCTTCGTTTTCGCTCAAATTCGTACTATAAAATATCTATGACGATCCTTATGCATTGTAGCTTCCTTCCAAGTGCTCCTAATCCTCAAGCTTAATTAATCATACTCCAAATATATCCTCAATGCCTGAAATTCATCAAAAACAAGAAAACATACCGACTAGGAGTAGAAAAATATAACTTAAGAATATAATGCATCAATGAACTTAAATATGAAACTAAATGCTCTAAAATGCAACCTAAATGCAACTAAAAACTATATATAAATATGACTTACCATTACCTCTTCCGATGCATGCACCTCTGCAGCGGTACTTTGTGGACACATCTAGCAAATACGTGCAATAACATCCCCAAATTCATCCAAGTTCGACTGTGTAGCCCTAAAAATTGGCAAAAGTAAATTATATGTGAAAGATACAACTACCATATAATTTAAATGTAAAAAAAATCATAACTTTGATTATTGTTACCTCATGTACACTTGGATAATAGAAATATTAATCATTTCTCCTTTCAAAAACTGATAAATATCTTCCTTGGTCAGAAAAGCGGTGCCATCATCTTTTGAATAATGGAACAAGGATTTCGACAAGGTAACACCAACAGAATCATCATCTGCGACGGCAAGGGCAAGCGTATCTGCTAATTCCCTGCACTCTTCGGTGAGGGAGTCCAAGAACGATCGATCATCGATAACTGGACTAAAATGAGAAGCTGAACCGGCTGAATGCAGCTGGCTAGAAGATCTTACAGCCTCCCCCGAAATCCCTTTTTGTTTTTTAGGTGTCGTTGTAACCTAATAATTATTTTTCAAAACGCGCATAAAATTATGAAAATTTTAAATCGAAAGCTATTATTTTTACATAAATGGAGGCCTATATGAACAATTACCTCAACACTTAACATTTGCGCTAAATTTTTTGGCCATTACACCCAAGTACCCAAATTAGTAGTTGTAGTGTCGATCTCATATGCAGGGACGGGAACAGGTAGTGGCAAATGACCATATTTCTCTATAATTCGATGAATTTTCAGTTTCAGGTGATCATTCATCATTCTAGTCCCATGAACTGTAGTGGTCTCATCAAAAGCATAAGATTATGCATCTGCCACTAGACAAGTCTCTCCACTAGTTGGATCTATCAAACATAATTGACATGGAATCTCGTCCTAACAACAACGTAAAGTTCATGTATATAAGATATTATTTGATATTATTTAAATAAAACACACATGTATATATGATAATTATTTGTATAAAGGACATGTATATAAGATAATTTTTTTTATAAAGCACATGTATATATAATAATTATATGTACCTTCAGCTGAGGAGAATGAGTGTCGGAAAATCCAGATAGTGGAGTACGTAGCTGAGTGGGCTGTGAAGCAGCTACCTCAGGAGATGGCCCAGGAGACGGCCCAGGAGATGTCCCAGCACATGGTGAAGCAGATGGTGGAACAAATGATGGAATAGGTGGCTGAGTGGGCTGTGTAGGAGATGGCACAGCAAATGGTGGAACAAATGATGGAATAGGTGGCTGAGTGGGCTGTGTAGGAGATAGCACAGCAAATGGTTGAATAAATGATGGAACAGGTGGCTGAGTGGGCTGTGTAGGAGATGGCATAGCAAATGGTGAAGGGAAAAAATGATATAACCCAACAAGAGGCTGAGTAGGTGGTTGTACATGTGAAGGAGATGGAAAAAGAGAATATGTCCCAGTAGGTGACTGAGTAGGTGGTTGAGTAGGTATTTGTACATGTAAAGGAGATGGCTCAGCAGATGGTGAAGGATATAACCCGGTAGGTGGATGTGTAGGTGGCTGAGTGGGCTGTGAAATCATCACATTCTGCATATATGTGGCGATAACCTTCCTCCACCTTTCACTCATTTTCCGTATGAGTGCCTCCTCTTGTTCCTAACTCGATCTCGTATAGTGCGTACGAGGTACGTACCCAAAAGCCTTCGTATAGCCAACATTCACCCCTCCAAAACCGTAACAGCGACCCGAATGATCTGGCTTCTCTCCAAGAGCCATAAAAAGGGCGTCTCTGTTACGTACCGGAATGAACTCACCCTTGGCTTGCTTCTCCTTGTACTATAGCTGCCCAAAACGCAAGTTAAATGTAATCATGTAGTTAATAAATGAAAAAAGTATTCATGTCAAAATAAAAGTTAATTATAATGATAGACATACGTATTTGTCAGCTGCAATCTTTGTTTCCTCAGCTGGAATAAATCGCTGTTTAGTAACAGGATCTTTCTTATGCATCGCGCACCACCAATCATCACCCCGGTTAAAAGTGGAGGACACCGAGGAGGAAAGTGTACTAGATGACGATCCAGAATCAAAACTAGGTAGACCGAATTTCTCCTGCTTCCACAACTCTCTAGCATCCCCATAGCTCCTCTAACCTAAGTGATGGTGATGATGTGTGTTCTTTTTTGCGCTCTCGAGCGCCTTTTTTCTCGCTTTTTCTGCAAAAAAAAATACATTTAGTATAATATTATTTAAATTAATAAAACCAAGTTAATAATTAGATTGTAAACTTACTATAGCACAATATGACGTCATCTTTTCTTTGAAGGTGGCCCAATCCTCCTTCTTGATGTGCTTGATAGGCGTGTCGCACCTAACAAAAATAAATAATCTAACTAATCCTCCTAACTATGTAGTAGGGTAAGTCAGAGTCGATCCCACAGAGACAAACAGTATCAAACACTAGATATCTTGACTCAATCTAACTAAACGAGTGACAAACAATGATGAAAGGGGTATTGAACTAATACTAACGCTAAACTATGACAATCACTAGAAACGCACAAGGTATAATCAGTTAATTAAAACATCTAGAATTAAGCATCACCACTAGCATGACAAATACATGAATAATCTCCATCCCAAATAACATAATCAAGAATTCAAGAGGAGTAATGCACCCTATAATTACCAAAGATCTCTCCCGAGTACCAATGGCTACTCTAAACAAGCAATCAAACCTATTCCCATAGAATCATGCAAGAAAGAGACATTAAGCATAGCATCACAATTAAATTCCTAGCAATCCTATCTAACTATTCCCATAGAAGACATTCATACCATTGATTGAATCAACAAAACCATCTAGATTCAATTCCCATTGAAAATAAGATATATGGAGTCAAATCAAAATCATCTATCCCTAGTATGATAATGAGCATAAGAACAATCCAATCAAACAAGAACAATTGATCATATAAACTTGGGATTAATGGAGGAATTCATGTATTAAATCATTGCTAGGGTTTAACTTAACCCTAGATTAATATACTACTCACACATAATTGAAATTGCAAAACAAATAATAAATAAATTGAAAGACATAGCAATAATAAAGGAAAAGAAGAGATTAGAAAAACTTATTCTTTACTTGAAGGAATCAAACTTGTAGAATTCAAAGTTCAATAATGGAGTTTTCTCTCAAAAGTTCTCTAAAAAGTAATACTCTATTCTCTAATAATGAAAAGTACTGAAAAGTATGTTTTTAAAACCTAATATATCGTTTACATAAACTAAGAAAAAGTAATTAAAAGTCGCGGATTAAACCGAGCAGCAGCACGCACGGTCGAGCCCAATGTTGCACGGGCGTGCAGCACGTGCGTGCAAAACAGAAGGTTTTGATCGATTTTGTTACGCTTCTGCACGGGCAAGCGAGATCTCGCTTGGGCGTGCGCCTTGGTGCGTGGGCTAGCGAGATCTTGCTTGGGCGTGCACCTTGGTGCGTGGGCAAGCGGACTTCTGCTTGGTCCCGCAAAGAGGATAATCTTTGAAATCATCATTCCTGTGACTCCAAAAGCACTCAAACTCATCTTCTTGCATCCGGAAACCGCCATCTGGACCATCTACGAACCATATGAGCTCCTCCTAGTCACAATCGGCCTCAATAACCTGAAAATCACATGAAAAACCCGAAAGTGTCCCGAAATAACACAATGATTCAGAAGAGTGCCCAAATCATGCAATTAGACCTAATATGCACTAAAATCTTCATGAATATGAGACTTAATACCTACCTATATGCAACTAAAAACCGACTTATCAGTGCTTGTATACATCTGGCGGACTATCACCTAACTTCTCTTTCTTTGATCTAACTCTCGTCATTGTGATCCAACCAGATACCAATTTGCTCTTAAAATCCCTCTATCTAGTGTTCACAGCAAACAAGTATTGCTTCTTGTATGGAACCAAGTCGGGAATGTGAAACATATTCTGTTTTTCAAAATAGGCTAAAATGGCTTATTTTGGTTCCAACTTGTCTATATGTTATATTACCACTCAAAACTACCATTAAACACATGAAAGTAAGTATATATGATATGTTAGAGGTGTTTACAACTTAAACTATCATGAAACTATTCATATTCATTCATTTGGAAGGAAAAAAATGACCCGAAATGGCCTAAAATGGCTTATTTTGGTTCCTACATGTCTATATATTGCATTACCAATCAAAACTACCATTGAACACATGAAAGTAAGTATATATGATATGTTATAGGTGTTTACAACTTAAACTAGCATGAAACTATTCAAATTCATTCATTTGGAAGGAAAAAATGGCCTAATATGGCTTATTTTGGTTCCAACATGTCTATATTTTGTATTACCAATCAAAACTACCATTGAACACATGAAAGTAAGTATATATGATATATTAGAGGTGTTTACAACTTAAACTAGCATGAAACTATTCAAATTGATTCATTTGGAAGGAAAATGGCCCGAATTGGCCTAAAATGGCTTATTTTAGTTCCAACATGTCTATATTTTGTATTACCAATCAAAACTACTATTGAACACATGAAAGTAAGTATATATGATATGTTAGAGGTGTTTACAACTTAAACTAGCATGAAACTATTCATATTCATTCATTTGGAAGGAAAATGGCCTCGAAATGGCCTAAAATGGCTTATTTTGGTTCCAACTGTCATATTTTGTATTACCAATCAAAACTACCATTGAACACATGAAAGTAAGTATATATAATATTTTAGAGGTGTTTACAACTTAAACTAGCATGAAACTATTCAAATTCATTCATTTGGAAGGAAAATGGCCCGAAATGGCCTAAAATGGCTTATTTTGGTTCCTACATGTCTATATTTTGCATTACCAATCAAAACTAAGATTGAACACAAAAGTAAGTATATGTGATATGTTAGAGGTGTTTACAATAGTGTCTGTCCACATCAAATCAAACAAGGTAGGGGAAATGTGTTTCCATGACCAATTGATGTTAAGCTTCCGTATAGAAAGACCGATCCAAATCCATACTTGGCTCGCCATTGACCTATAAAGAAACAATTAGAAATCCAAACATGAAATTGTAATAAGCATTGATAAGTATAACTATTTACCTGTTGGTCTCCCAAATCATCAAACTCTAAAACCATATCTCATGTGTTGTGGAGATTCATCGTGAGACCTCTTTTACTCTTTCTAGATGTCATTGGATTCCCACTTGACTTTTTCCCGCTCCCTTGTGCACCATAATATGCAGTGGTATGACGTGGATCTAAGAATCAAAATAACGAAATTAAATTGGAGAACGAACAAGTAAATTACATATTAAATTTACAATATTCAAATAGACACGAACCTGAGGGGGGTGGCTGCTGATCACCTGTCACCTCAATGCCAAGTAAAGCATTCCTATCAGCATCTAGCTCAAATCTCTTCATCCAATCATCAAAAGCATCTGCAGCACGATCACTGCCCTCTCCTTGGTCAGCCTCCTTTTCTGGGTGAAAAGGTGCATCGAACTCCGATGAATGATCGCTCAAATCGTCACTAGCCATATCTGTAGCATATACATAGAAACAACAAAGAGTGTTAACGAAATTTAAACAATATACATCATCACATTATCAACAAAATCATTATAATCATCAATATAAGTCAAATTACTCATATAGACATTTTTTACCTTTAATTTTGGTCAATAGGTTGCTCGATGACGTTATACCTTCTTGGTGATCCATTGCATGTAACTATTTTCAGTATCAGACACATTCATCATATCATCATTTGGGATTGGAAAGGGGGATATCATCAAACTTATTCATATTCTTCTTCGTCGTCAACATCACCTACTCCTAAAATTCGCCTTTTACCATTAACAACAATGCACCACTGAGTGTCTACAGGATCAGATACATAGAACACTTGTTTTGCTTGCGATGCAGGATAAAAGGTTCTTCAGTGTCACGCAGACGACTCATATCGACTAGAGTAAAACCGCACTCATCCTTTGCAAACCACGTCTATTATCCGCCCACTTGCATCGAAAAATCATAGTGAAGTCACAATAATCGAGCTGCTCCATATTTCTTGAATGATCCCATAATATGATTGTTAGCATCAATCGGAGTTTTATCCTTTGCAGCATACTCCCTAGATGATGCAACATTGAAACCCCACAATTCAGGACCACCTTTGATTTCTAATCCTGACGTTTAGTGTAAAAGGTATAACCATTGATATCATACCCTTCATACAAGTTAAAACTGTCACGTGGACCGTATGCCAACCACTTAATTGTATCAGGTACATGATGGTTGTTTGCAGACAATTCACCAATTACTTTATTGTGAAACCAGTCAATGAACGACCTGTTATGCTCATTCATCAATGCCCTCTCCCCTTTTGACGGATTTTTGTGACGCAATTCACGCATATGTCTTTCTAAGTATGGATTAACTTCAGTAACATGGTGCAACACAAAAGATGAGCTTTATGCAACTCATCAATGAAGGTGAATATGTCGCATTCCGACCCACCTTTGCCTTCTAATCTACCCTCGTGTCTGACTTTGGAAGACCTATCGTCACAGCCTTAGCAAAATAAGAAGAACAATATCCTCCAACCTCTTCGGCAATTGTTCCTTGAATAATACTCGCCTCTGGTCTTGCTGGATTCTTCACTTTCTTTTTCAAAGAACCCATATGTCTCTCAAAAGGGTATGCCCATCTTAAAAACACAGGACCACACAGTTAATCTCCCTTACCAAATGAAGGACTAAGTGAACCATAATGTCAAAAAAGAAGGTGGAAAATACATCTCAAATTGACAAAGTGTGATCACCACCTCATTTTGCAAAGCATCCAACTTATCAGGATCAAGTACCTTGTTGCATATGGTATTGAAAAATGAACACAACCTCGTGATAGCAAGCTGACATGTTTTGGAAGAATCCCGTATTGCAATCGGCAAAAACACTTGCATCATCACATGACAGTCATGAGATTCAACCCAATTAATTTCAGATCAGTCATGAGAAACAAGTTTCTCATGTTAGATGAGTATCCAGTGGGAACCTTAATACCGTATAAACACTCACGGAACAATCGTTTCTCTTTCCTAGACAATGTATAACAAGCTGGAGGCAAATACGTTGTTGTTCCCTTTCCTTTCTTAGCTTTTCCTTAACCTTTGGCCATAAATTAGGCCGAATCTTCAATTTCTCCATATCTCTACGAACCTTAAGACCATCCTTAGTCTTTCCTGGCATATTCAACAGAGTACCGATAATTGCATCACAAACATTTTTTTCAATATGCATTATGTCGAGAGAATGTCTAACTGGTAAGTATTTCCAATAAAGTCTCCAGAATATAGACTTTTTTTTCCAAATGACACCATCGTCTTTCGAAGGTTTAACCCCCTTACCAAATACATTTCCCATCCCCTTAACACGATTATAAACTTCTTTTCCAGTTAACATTCTAGGAGCTGGAGCATTTTCAACAAATCGTTAAATGGTGTTTTTTCTTTCGATATGGATGAGAACTATGTAGGAATTGCCTATTAATGATATAGACATGTTTCCCACAATGTGGCAAATGTGTAGCCTCCATACCATTCTCACAAATGGGACATGCCTTTTTCCCTTTGACCTTATACCCCGATAAATTCCCATAAGCAGGATAATCATTTATAGTACAGAATAGCATAGCACGAAGCCTGAAATCTTCATTAGAATACGCATCAAACACCATAACAACAACTTCGTCCCACATCTTTTTAAGATCTTCAATGAAAGGTGCAAGATAGATGTCTATATCATTTCCCGGCTGCTTAGGCCCAGAAATTAAAAGAGACAACATAATATATTTTCGCTTCATGCACGGCCATGGAGGAAGATTGTATATCACTAAAAGAACAGGCCAAGTACTATGTTGACTACTCAAAGTACCGTAAGGATTCATTCCGTCCGTACAAAATGCAAGTCTCAAGTTCCAAGCTTCCTAACCAAATTCTTTATATCTGTAATCGATAGCTTTCCATTGAGGAGAATCTACTGGATGCCTAAGCATCCCATCTTTCTTTCTCGATCAGCATGCCATCTTAGGTTTTGTGCATCTTCTTTGATAGAAAGAGCCTCCTAAACCTTGGCACAACTGGAAGATACCACAACACTTTCGCAGAAGGACCAGTATTGCCCGGTCGGCTCAACCCCATCCGGCAATTTGTAGCGGGACTTACCACACCTCGGGCATTCATAAAGGTCCGCATACTCATTTCGATACAACATGCAATCATTCGGACATGCATCGATCCGCTCATATTCCAAACCCGAAGGACACATTAATTTTTTGGCAAGTAGGTAGATTTTGGTAACAAATTACCCTCAGGAAACATATCTTGTAAAGCTTCTAAGAGTTCTGTGAAGCCTACATCAGTCAAATTATGTTTCGCTTTTATGTTGAAAAGAGTTAAAACCCACTCAATTGAGTGTATTTTGTACACCCTGATAAAGGGGTTTCCCAGCAGCTTCAGACAAACTGTCAAACACTCGTGGCCGCTCATTAAAATGGTCACGAGCCCCTTCCAACATCTCCCTAATCGATCACCAAACTCTTCATCCTCAGTGTCACTATTATCTCCGTTGTCATTTTCATCACCTACTACATCATCACCTTCAATCCTAACATGATCTTCATCACAACTTCTTCTCAACCCCGACATTCGACATATCAATCTCTAATGAATTACTAGTGCCAACATCAACATTAACCCTATCCTGAGTATATTTTCCCTTCTCACCATGCCATAACCAAATATAATACTCAACCTAAATCCACGACGAAAATATGATCCCTTATGGTCCTAATATCAGAAATCATATTCACATTGTAGCAATCAACACATGGACAATAAATCTCAGCCTCGCAAGTAAGTTGTTGATGTTCTACAGCACGTTTACAAAACTCATTCACACTTTACGAACTCCAACGTTTCCGCTTTCCATACATCCAACTTCGATCCATTTCTAAAAACCCAACACATCATACAAATTATATCAATTTAAAATTCACATAACTCCAACACAACAAACTAATATTCAATGCATGCCTCAATTGGGTCCTTATCACTCCAACCTAACCCATCCTTAAACATCCAATCCCACTAGTGAATGCATATATCATCTTTGATTCTAAGTAAAATTCGGTAGCATTTCCCTTCAGTTCTCCAAGTACACGATAAAGATAATTGTTTATCTTATATGTACCCGGAGAACAAATTAGGGAAATGACTAACCGTATTCCACTTAGAATCAAAGAATCAACACACATTCACCACCTAAGTGAGATGTGACGTTTAAGAACAGTCCCAAAATGGGGACTATTCAAGACTTAATCCTAATGAGTAAGTCTTGAACGGGTATCTAGGCAATATGATGTACATAAAAACAATCGCATTCAAGCGATTGCAAGTATTCACCAAACAATGATCGCATTCAAGCGAAGTTATTATCAAACAACAAGTACCAAACCATTTCTTAGATATCCTTTCCCCTCCCATTGGTGAGTCTATCAATATAAAGGCATTGCATATCACTTTAAACAAAGAATTGCAAAAACATCACAATAACTTAAACATAAACAATCCCGTATAACATATTAGGGCATACAAAAACTAAAGCAAAATTATCACAAAATCAGCTTTTAATACTCAAATCTTATAACTAAGCATATATATACTTTATACTAATCATTTTAAACTACAACTTAAGCCAAAAATTTCATTAAAACGCTAATTAAGAAAATTTTACAAAAAAAACTAACCTAAGATGACAAATTCGAGGAAATCGCTTGAATGCACCGGAAATTCAAGGAGAAGCACTGGAAATTCAGAGGAGAAGGGTCGGAGGAGAAGCCCCGGAAATTTGAAGTGGCGCCGGTGAAATAGAAGCGGAGGAATTCGTTGGAGCAACTAGACCTGGCAATCGGACCAATCGGATCGGATTCGGACCGGACCAATTCAGATCGGACCGTTTTCGGATCAAGTTACATTCGGACTGGATCGGACCGTTTCGGATTGGGTCATCGTTCGGACTATTATTTCGGATCGGAATCGGACTGGGCCAATTCAGGTCGGACCGTTTTCGCATCAAATTACATTCGGACCGGGATCGGATTGGGTCATCGTTCGGAACTGTAAGCCTGCAACTTTATGTCTTAGATTAGTTAGATATTTAGCTTCTTTTTTTTTATATATATTGACAATATTGTTATGTATGGAGCTGCAAGCCTGCAACTTTAGTAATTTGTGTAATTGTGGCTTTATGTTTTGTTTGACTATGGTGGAATAAATGGAATACTTATGCCAATGTTATTTTTTTTATATAAAAAAAGGGTAAGTTTCGGGTATTTCGGATCAAAGCCTAATCGAAACCAATAATTTTGGATCGGTTCGGATCAGGTAAGATTATATCGGATCATTCGGATGAGTTTCGGATCAAGATTATTTCGGATCGGGATTCGGACCGGGTCGAGACCGTTCGGATTCGGATCAAGGTTCGGACCGTCTCGTTCGGACCCAGATTGGACCACGGATCGGATATTTCGGACCGGATTTTCGGATCAGGACCAACTTTGTCAGGTCTAGGAGCAATGAAAGAGAGAAGCGGAGGAGATTCGAATTCGCCGGAAAACGAAGGAGGAGAATCTTTCGCCGGAAATTTGTTGCAGACGTCGCCGGAAAAACAAACTCTTTCGCCGGAGGAGAGAGAGAGTGTGTGTGTGTGAGAGGGTCGAGAGTGTGAGAGGAGAGATAGAGGATGTGTGTGTGAGAGGGTCGCGAAAAATGAACGCGTTCTTTTGGCCAAAAGATTTAATAAGAGCAACTAAATTGCTGCGTTTTCCACGTAGGACCGCGGCAATATATTAACAAATATTTTTTTAATATATTGTTGCGGTCCTACGTGGAAACCGCAACAATATTAGCTGTTATGGTCCCCACATGTTTTTCAAAATTTATCCATTGAACAATATTGCTGCAGTTTTGGTCGGGAACCGCAGCAATATTATCATTTTCTATTTTTTCTTTTCTTTTTGCGTGTTATATTGTTGCGTATAGGTAAAACCGCAGCAATAAGCATTTATTCTACTAGTGAGTAGTTGACATTGAATAAGTTGTCTGTGGAGGGAAGCACATCACACTTTGCAGCATTTTGTTTCTCTTTCTCCAACATGGCTTAAATTCTTGGACACAATGCAGATGTAACCTTCTCCATTTCCTGCCTTTTGAGCACAAGTCGCTGCATCAGAGCAGCTTTGATGTCTTCCATCATGTACAGCAGGTGCTTTGTCCTTGCATTGATAATATATGCATTGAAGGTCTCTGCCATGTTGTTGGTGATGGGATCAGTCCTCATAGAACAATCCAAGAATGCCCTGCAGAACAACTTGGGGTTGTATGCTTTAAAAGCATTTGCATCATCTTCACTGATTACCCCCAATTCTTCAAGAGCCTCATTATAATCAGCTTGATTATAAGCTTTTGCAAGTTTCCAAAACTGCAATTTAAACTCATCACCCTTGAAAGACTTGTGCCATAGGGCAAATATATGCCTGGCATAATGTATGTGTTCTGCCTTAGCTTGGGTAGAACAGTAGCCACAACATTGACTATAGCCTATAACAATAAGTATAACATTGAGTATAATCACACAAATAAAATGAACAAAATGAAAAAAAAAAACAAGGAAAGGGAGTGGTTTAGGATACCCGATGTTCATCAGAAATAATGATGGCAACTCCTTCACCATCTCCAAGTTGTAGGCAAGCTTGAATGTGATCAAAAAACCACTACCATGACTCATTATTCTCACTCTCTACAGCTGCCCATGCTATGGGATACATCTGCTCATTCCCATCTCTCCCCACAGCAGATAACAATTGTCCACCCAAAAAAGTCTTAAGGAAACATGCATCAACACATATTACCTTTCTACATCCCTCCATAAACCCTTTTTGCAGCCCCTGAAAGCATGTAAATAACCTCTGAAAAACAGGTGCCCCCCTTTTACCCACTGTTGTAACCAACTCCACACTTGTACCAGGACTGGATGTCTTAAGAGCCTCCAAGTAAGGCATAACCTTCCTATAATGATCAGTCATGCTCCCATGCTACTTATGTGCAGCATACTTCACTTTGTATGCAAAACCCCTTGTGACAACAACTTTATAAGCCCTCCTTATAGTTTCAACTATTTCCTTAGCTGGCCAGTGGGGCCTAGCCTTGAAAACATCCAACAATTGCTTAGCAACCCAACTACTCTTTAGTTGTCTGTTTCTTTTCATGTTTCTACGGCAGGTGTGATGTGCTATAACTCTCCTAACAACTAGTGTAGCTCTCCTAGTGTCCCAAGCTGCATACAAATCCCAATTTGTTGTTGTTTGTTCTTGTTGTTGTGACTAATCTTCACATTCCTACCCTGTAATATAGCCCACTTTGCTACAGCTTCTTTAAATGCCTCCTTGTAGGGAATCTTTGCCCAACAGACCACTTAAACTTAGAGAAGCCAGTGTTTGGGTCCACAATTTCACCCACCCTCTTTTTTTTCTAACAGTCAAATCACCCTCGTCTTCACTCTCAGGGGGTGTGTATATTTAATCTCCACTCTCTTCATACTCACTATGGTTATGTTCTTCAAGGGTGGGGGAAGATTGTGACTCTTTTTGTTGACCACCAAGCAGACCTTCTGCTGCTTGTTCTTGCAACTCTTTTGCAATTCTCAGCAACTTGTTATTGCACTCACTAACCTTATTCCTAGTTGTTCTGAACTCATCATCACTAGTATCAGACTCAGGGATCTCAAAGACTTCATCTTCTCCTTCTAACTCCTCTAGCTCAGGCACTCCATCTTCACTTTCTAGGTCACTCACCTCCTCATCAGTACTAGTTTCACCATCATCATGTTCATAATTAGGGTCACTTTCATCACTGAAATCATAACTATCAAGCCCATGTAGATCTTTCAAAGGGATTGGACTGTCTGCCCTTGGGTCCAACCATTCATAACTGTCAATGAAGTTTGTGTTGATGGGCTCAGTGCATTGAATGGATGGTGCATGTTGTGTTGCTGGTGAAGGTTTTTTGTGTGGTGAAGGTTTTTTGTGTGGTGAAGGTTTTTTGGGTGGTGCAGGTTTTTTAGGTGGTGAAGGTTGTGTTGCTAGTGAAGCCAGGGCCGGGGCTAAGAATTTGGAGGCCCTGTTCAGAGTCATAGGATGAGGCCCTTGATTCTCAAATATTTTTTTTTTTTATTTTTCAAAATCACAATAATTACACAAATTAAAACAAAAACTAAAAAAAAAAATAGCAAAAAAACCCCTTTCAAAAAATAAAAGTTTGAAACATTGTCAAGCCATATGCGAAGTATTTTGTTGTTGTTGTACTGATGCAATGCAATTTTATTTTTTTTCTGTAATATGGTATATGTGGTGAGATTAATTTCAAGAAAGAATTTAATTTGCGTAGAAAATTGTGTGGTTGTTGGAGAATAAAAAAATTAAAGGAAACAAACTTGGCCCAAAAAAAATTAAGGGAGTAATATTTAAGATTAGTGTTGGAACAATAAGTTAGCTAAAGGTAGCCATTAATGGTTTACCTCGTAAAAAAAAAACATTAATGGTTTACACTTTTTGATGAGACAAGAGGAGAAGTCATATTTGAGAATTAAAAAATTGACAAAATGACAATATCAAGGTTCGAACCCTTGTTTCTTGGGAAATAAAGCTTTGCTCAAACCATTCATCTACATTCTGCTTTATGTAATATTATCATAACAAATAATATATATCTGAAAAACTGAGGCCCCTGTTTGGCGGAGGCCCTGCGCCGTCGCGCAGGTGGCGCTGCCCCTCCGCCGGCCCTGAGTGAAGCATGTGTGGGTGCTGAAGGCTCTGTGGGTGCTGAAGTTTGTGGTTGTCTTTTCTCGGTCCCTCCTGAGTTTTTATTTTTACTAGGTTGTGATGATGGCTTAGGAGGTGGTGGAGGTGAAGGTTGTATAAGAGGGGAAGTCTGCTTGGGAGGGGAAGTCTGCTTAGTAGGTTCAACTTTCTTAGGGTTATTTGGTCTTACTTTAGGAGAGGAGTCAAAGGAAGGCTGACTTTTTGTGCTTGCTGATGTGGAAGATTCTGTTGGTGGTACTGTAGAAGAGGATAATCTTGTATTCCTTTTAGGTATCAATTTTTGAGTTGGGCTTTTGGACTTTTCAGTTGAGGTTTTGGGCTCACTTTGCAAAGACTGAAAGGACCTTTGAATAACAGGTGGGTCAGTGGGCTGAATCTCTGGTAAAAGACCACTATGGTACACATAAATATCAACACACCTACTCTTAACAGCAATTTCAGCCATCTCTAACACCTCTTTGTCTGCATAAACCCTCCTTAAACTATTGACTAAACGTAGTCCTGGTACCAAGTAGAAAAGACCCTTAATCCTTGCATAGTTTCCTGATTTTTTTACTTCATTTTCTAAGTCAAACCAACACAACTCATCACATTCTACACTCACAGTCCTAGACTTACCTCCCTCATAAACTAAATCACGTTTCTCATAGTTCCTAAAGACACCACCATGCCAAAATTTGACAATCACAACAGACATCCTACAATTATGCATGATAATGAGAAAAATCAACAACAAACATGAAAAATCCACACAAAAACCCTAAATCTAACACAATCAAAGCAGAAACCCTAATTTCTTCAATTGAACCAAATTACCATCAACACAAAATTTCTTGCTTTGCTTGAATTACTAGCAAATTAGAAGCTAATTGATGAACCTACCTACTTTTAAGAACCAATTATATCAAAATAACCCACCAACATCCACAATTTAAGCTTAACACACAAAAAATCATCTTCAAAAGCGAATTTAAAAGTTTAGGGTTTCGAATTTTTACCTTGCACAAAACGATGTCGTCTTTCTCGTCTTTATCCTTCTGTTGGGGTTGAAACGTCAATGTCGAGGTTGGTGCGCTCAGTAATGGCGGAGAGAGAAAAGTTATGGCGGAGTGACAGAGGTTGGTGAAGGAGAGTTCGAAATCCTGGGGGTTCTTGTCTTTTGGGAGAAGTCAACAAATTTTGGGAGGGAAATTTATTTAAAAAAGTCAACAGACACATGTTGCAAATTCATATCCGGTTGCCAGTAAACTTGACCCATTGGAGAAATTTTGGCCTAAAGTTTGTATTATTAAAAAATAATTTAAAGTTTTTATTATTGCGAGAGAACCGGCCAAAGTTTGTATTATTCCAATTAAAAAATCCTATTAAATTCCTTAAAAATGGCAGCCCAAACACCAAATTCTCTCTCCTATGTTCAATTATTCGCCATTGCCATCTGCAATTTGCCGGATTTACAACTTTAATGGTGTGGTTAGTGGTGCTACTAACATACGCAATTTGCTTGTCGAATTTCATGGTTCTTAGATCATCAAATGTGTGTGTGTTGTGTGTGTGTGTGTGTGTGTATATATATATATATATATATATATATATATAAAGAAAAAGAAAAAAGGCAAAAGGAAAAGAAAAAGAATTTCAGGACCTGAAATTCAGACGCCACATTGAGTAGCGTTTCACTTTCAGCTCATTTCTGGGACTGAAATTATATTTCAATTCTGTCTCAAACACTTCTATTCATTTAAGCTACCTTTATATTAGCACCTAGTTATTTAAGCTACCTGAAGTGAATTCCCAAACAGAGCCCGAGTTTACTCCTCAAGCTTTTTTTTCTTTACGTTTTCATACCGAGATTGATACTTTCTAGTTTTATGAGGCATAGAAAAAATACAACTAAGGTGTAAATCACACAATCGACAATATAAGACGTAAGTAAAAGTGAAAAAAAAGGAGTGAAACAACCTGATAATTAAGTAATAATACTCCAATTTGTGATGAATATTCCCCAATTAATCAATTATTAACCAATGACTTCAACCTAAAAAATCAAAGAAAAAAATCTCATTAAAATATACACAATACCATTAATCCTTAAAATTATAAAATACTACTTCTACATTACAAAATTACTTAAAGCCACTAAGTGGGTAAAACTACAAAGCCACTAAGTGAGTAACAACAATTTTTACCTGGTGCCACATCTAGTACAGTAGTACTAATCGTCTTCTTCGCAAGTTCGCGTCATCTTATGAAGCAAATGTCAATTAGTTTACTATAGAAAATTCCACCATTACAAACCAAAAATTAAACACAAAAAATTGATAATTGATAAACACAATCGAATAACTAGTGAATGATAATCTATTAGTATAGATATTTAGAATTCACCTGTCAAATACTCTCATATCTCTGCTTTCTTCGAAGTTCGACTTCGACGGTCGACCGCATGCCGAGATTGAAAACAGAGAAACATAAGGTATCTTCATGAATCACGACTCACTCTTCTGGTTTCTTCTTCCTCCCCAACTTTCCTGAAATCAAAAAATAACAAAAAGTTGAAGATATGAATTTTTAATTCCTTTTGTCTCGGAATTAATTGATAATTGATATGAGTTAGAAATATATAGAGAGTGAAAAAATTAGTCGTTAATTAAAGATTGAATGGAGAAATTCATAATTGATATTTTCATATTCTATATAACGGTTGATAAGGAATGAGTGAGAGAATTTCGAAAAGTTGTTAAGAAAAATTGAGAAATTAAGAATTTAGAAGATTTTCAAAAGATAACAAATTTCTCAAACTTGGAAAGAAAAATTAGGGAAAGTTAGAGAAGAACGTGAGTGGTGTGTTTTGGTTGAGAAGAACCGCATAGAAGAACGAAGTTTTTTTAAAAAAAACATGTTGGGCTGCAATATTTGGGAATTGGGCCTTGAAATTTCGGGGCCTATACTGATGGTTTGTTTGCACAAGTCATTGGCCATCCCTGGTTTTGGTATTAAACTAAAACAGAGGAGAGAGAGAGTGGTGATAAACTTTGCGGCTTTCTTCGCTGGTGGTTTCCGGCGAGCTCTTAATGGAGGAAAAGACTGGAGGATTGAGTGTCTCATTTTGTGATTGTAGGAGTGTTGGTTTGTGCGATGTGCTTGAGCAATGGATGTGGCAATTAGGGTGCCCAAATTTGAATCGTATTTTACAATGGGGGGAGGGATCAAGAGCTTCATGAGGGAACAAGTGAGGAAGGAGGGAGGAGAGTAAAGAGGAGAAAGTAAAAAATCGGTTTTAATTTTTTGTTTTAAAAATATTAACCTCTTGAACATGTAATCAGTCAACTGGGATCAATTTTGTAAAAACTGATGTATAGTTAGTTGGGACCGATCAGAAATAATCTTTAGTTAGAACTGAAAATGGCGAAACGCTCATAATTAAGATTGTTCCTATCAATTTTTACTAAAACCTTAGTGCGTTTTTAAAGAAGCATCCAACAACTGACCAAAGACCACATCTTCACTCTTTGAAACCCAAGTATCCAATGTTTTATGGCATGTTCTTCCCATCTTATTTTCAGTTCAATTCAGTTCAGTTCAATTCAATTCAGTTCAGTTCAACTCAGTTTAGTTTAGTTTAGTTCAGCTCTGGACAATACTTTTACTCTCACATATCACTATTCATTTCAATTCAGTTGTTTAATGCCGAAGAGAACAGGCTCTTAGTTATATGTTTAAAAGTTGGGGTTTGCAAGCAAAGTAGCGTCACGTAGCGAGCTGACTCATATGAAAACTCTTGATTTACCCCTAATTCTTTTACTTTTTCACGAGTTTATTGACTAGATAGGTAGTTTTTCCTTTTGAATATGGGGTAGGAGTAAAAATGGAAAGAGATTATGGAGATCATGTTACCTTAAAAGAAATTAAAGCAATCTTTCAACGAAGGCAATACCATATTGTGATAAAGAATGAAATAGTAGCATAGATACTGCCATAAAGTATAAAGTTGAGCAGTGAAAAATTAACATCAACATTTCTTGAATTATACTAGATACTTTGATAATATATAACTAGCTAGACGAATCTACAACTTATATAGCTAGGAAATGCCATAATCCTTTGCTTTCTTCTAAACTATCTGGGAACAAACTTCATGCAGATAGGTGGATTAATACCGGCCAAAGCAAGTATAGAACTTGGCAAGGTCCATATTCCATCACCGCAAATCAAGCCAGAAGCAACTGCAGGCGAAAATGCATCAGCCTCAGCCTTGTTCTTGTACTGCCATAAGAAGAGTATCAAGCTACCAACGCACATGTCGATAGCAAAGTAGCCTCCGATGTAGAATGGTATAGCCATAGCCATTGGGATTGGTATAAACCTTGCATACTTCTTCCCTAGGAAATCTTTGAGGCCATTAATAACAATGGCACCGAAAAAGAATATTATGCATAATGTGACACAATTCTTAGGCAACGAACTTAGTCCTTCGACCCCAAGAAGAGCTATGTTCCGGTAAAGTGATGCATATGGTGCTGGATATCGGGATTCTGGTAATCCAAGATTAGGGAAGGCCTTGTAGAAGATCCAGAAGACGCAAGGAGATAAAACACAACCCATGGCCGTTCCAATTATTTGGCTCACAAACATTGATCTAGGTGAAGCTAGCGTCATGTAACCTGTTTCAATGACAGATCCAAACAATAAATTAGTAATGAGGGAAAACTTCAATATACTTGTAATCAATTTCATAAGAAAAAAACACAATTCCAAAATCTATACTCCATTCTATACAGATTTGGATAATTAGATGCTATGATGCTAAGGACCAGTCATAGCATGGGTTGGAGACTCACCAGTTTTAAAGTCTTGGGTAAGATCAGATGCAGTTGAGACGATGTTCATCATAACACCACAGGCTGCGAGACCGGCAACAATACCACCATGAGAAGCACCAGCCCACCCTCCAATGATAAAGATCGCGAGTTTTCCATAAGTAGATGCCAAGGACCAGTCAGTCAGCCCACAACCATAGGCGTTACAGAAGGCCAGTGGTGGTGCAACAATGTACAAGATCAAGACATGATACCACTTTAACTGATGGATGATGTGCGGAAGTACAGCAATAGCAATTACAGCAATTGCGACATAGCCAGCCACTGCAGCCCAGTTTGGGATGCTATCCTTGAGAAAATATTGAGTTCTTCGTTGATCATCGAACAATTGATCAGGAGATACTTCAGTTGAATCACGATCAGTACAAGGAAGAATCGCACCTGAGTTCTTTTTCTTGTACTCCAGGTACAAGCCTACCATTGATCGCAGGGAAACTTTGGCAAAATTATATAGTCCATCTCCTAGAATAATTGCTATTGCAATAAAAATCTGTAATCAAAGATGGAAACATAACTTATTATTTATCCCCATTTATTAGTATTTGCAATTCTTTTCCATAATAAGAATTTAGAATAAAAAAGAACAGTTACCTTGTAACCTTGCAGACCATGAAGGCTGTTGTCAGAAAGACTTGCATCATACCAACGCCCTTTCCTAGTCCCAATGAGAGGCCACATTACACCCCATGATAAAATCGCACCGAGTAGTAAAGATATGTTTGTAAGATGAGAGCATATCATGCCAACACCCACATATGTTGCAGAAAAATCAAAGTAAAACCTGCAGTATACGTTACATGAAAATGAACATGATTAATTATGATGTTTAACTGAATTCATTCAGATAATAAAGTGGAACAACCAATTCGGGTGAATGAGCAGGGTTTCGTGTTTGATTTCAGGTCGATTTGGGCTATGCTAAAGAATAGATATATATTAGGAGTATAAAATTAGATAAACTAGTACAATTACAATATATGATAAATGTCACGAATCAGCTCAAACTAGGGTCTCTCATTAACTTCAGGTTGATTTATCAGGTCATATCATAAATTATCAGTTATATCTTATATGTAGAGGTAGTTATCTCAAAAGAATACGAAAGTTGTTTTTAGAGAGAAAAGAAATACATACTTTTGTTTGTAGGCTTTAAGACCAAAAGTCGGAAAGCTTGCAAATCCGCAATCATCACCACCTGTGAAGAACCATTGGAAGAATCCCCACAAGAAGCTAAAAGAGAAAAACTTCCCCAACACCTTCACTTTCTTCCTGTAATAGTAAAATAAAACATGGCAAGAAAAAGTGAGCCAGTTTAGATTGCATTATCATATCTAGCAATTATTACAATCAACTTTTGCACTAAAAACATTGTTACAAACATGTAAAGCTTACGTACTTTGCTATTATGGCACCCTCTGGAGTGTGGAAGCTGTTGATGAGGTGAGCAGTAGCAGTACCACTTGGGTAAGTAAGTTTGAAGTCTATAATCATAATCTGCATGGGAAACAAAAATAAAATCAAACATCCAACATAAAGATATATAAATTAATAAAACTTTGAACTTATATGAGAAGACACCCAAATTAAATTTGAAATTATGATTTTTCCATTCAAAAAAATGCTTTGAGGCAAATGTTGTTAAGCTTCACATTAAGACTACCATATCAAATATCAATCTTACATAGTGATCGACAATTTAGAGTAAAATTTCACAAGTTTGACAATCATTTGAGGACTTAAGGAGCATGAATTAGCTTAGGGGCTAGTTTAATGTAAGCAACATGGGTTTGCAAAATGAATCATGTCTAATAATGAAACTCATGTGTTACCAAATTAAAATTAAGTAATATAAAGTTATGCTAACAGTATGCTTATCGCAAAAAAAAAAAAAACATATCTATACAAATATATTAAAAGGCGTGTATGACAACTGACAAGTCAATTAACAAAAGTATAATTACCTTGCAATTTCTTACTATTATATATGACACAAATATCATCTTAACCAACTTTTAATCAAGCTTTAAGTGTTCACATTATTATATTTGTACCTTTTAAATGTCAAGTTTTCCTTAATATATTTTAAGGGGAATAGAAAAAAATGCATATCAAGTTCGGAAAACAATACCAAACTGAGGCAACGCTCGGGCCCAAATACTAGTTATAGTTAATAACAAGTTTATTTTGTTGTTGTTATTATCTTTATTTAAGTAAATTACTAAGTTTAATGACCTGTTTCAAGTTAAAAGAAATAAAATAACTTGGTACCTTTCGGAGTGGAACAACTGAAAACAATCCAATAAAGCTAACAACAAAGAGAAATCCAATCATCCATCCTAGTGAAGGGTTCTTGGTGTCCAGTAGATAAGCTTTCTCTCCCAGATTTGCAATTCTTTCACTCATACCAAGAACGTAACTTGCCGCACCCCCTGTTTAACAAAATTTTAGCTTAATAATTATCCTGACTAATTAATCTTTTATTTACAAAGTTTACATATTCAATATAGTATACCAACAAAAGCTAAAATGAATTACTTCCTCTCTTATTTAATAATGTAACTAATTCACTTTGATGGCCTTCAGTTCAATGCAAAGCTTAATTGACATCAATACCTTTAATTATATATTAGTCTATAAATTGAAAAGTAGCATTTTTGCAATATTACAATACAATAATTATAAACATCAGTTCAATTAATTCATTAGTAAAAAAAAAAAAGTCAAATTTTAAAAATTTAATAGTTAAAGATTCGCTTGATTCAACTTATCTAATCTTGAATTTTCTAAAATCTTATCTATCTTATCTCATCCTATGTACTCCCTCCGTCCAAAAATATAGTTCCCAGTTTCAATCAGGGAGTCCCAATATATAGTTTCTATTTCCATATTTAGTTCCACATTTTTCCGTAATTTGTCTAGAAAAATCATGTCCCATCATTTATTTCTTATTGAATTTTGTTTTTTCCTTTGTTTATTCAATTAAAATGTTACAATTAATGCTCTTTTGCCGATTATTCTCCATTCTCTCTCCTAAAATCATCTTTTCCCATGCAACATTAATTTAAATGAACAAAAAATCTTTACTGTCCCTCGTAGATTTTTACTTGCATAAATTACCATGAAAAAGATAAACGAAAACTATATTTTGAGACGGGAAAGGTACTTATTTTAAGTCTATTACATGTGAGTATGTGACAAATCTTAATCTTAACCTTAAACAATATAAAATATAAAAAAATGATGTGTTATATACAAAATAAAGCCCAGTACCAAAACATTCAAGGTACGGCTCATGTTGCATGTGAAAACAGTTTAAAATAGAAATTTTGGTCATACTAAAAGCACGTTAGTGGCAATGGAGGATTGCTCCCAACTTACTAAACCTAAGTTAGCTTTCACGTGAGAATAAGTGAAAACATTTAAAAATAGAAATATACCCAACTTATTCTAAAAAAAGAAATATAAATATAGTATATGATAATCATTTAGGGAATAAAGAAAAAGGAGTAATGTACGCAGAAGACTTTCTCCAAGATTTGAGGTATGTGGTAAATAATAACCACGCGTGAAGTGTGGAATTCAGTTAACAATTAATATCACGCCAAAAATTCACCATACGTAACAATAGTACCAGAAATATATAAATTTTGGATTCATATGTAATTCTTGTAAGTTCTTACGTCTTCTTGTTTTTGTTTGAAAAAAAAATTACATTAGTTCTTCCTAGCTTTGGTTTTGAGATTTACATTCTTTCTAAAGATGGGAGGGTACATGAATGCTAGATTGATGATTTTAGTGTGTCGTTTTATCTTATTATTTGTTATTCCATCAATGGAGATGTCGGTAGACCCTCTGAATTAACACAAATTTTTAGAACGGACAGTCTAATTTTAACATAAAATTAGACAAACTTAAGACTGAATTTTTCTAGCAAATCCATCTCATTTCACTCTAATCCAACACTATTTTAGTCATCCCTTCTCTTCTCCTTACTTTGTTTTCCTGATTGTCGAACTAAAACAAACAATTTCAAAAATAAATCGATAGTCTTACCGAACGGATTAAACTCGTCGCTAAATGGATTAAACTAGTCACTAAATGGGTTAAAGAATGTCATTAATGAATAGATTAAATTGGTCACGAAATAGATTAAATTAGTCCCTTAATATATTAAACTAATCAATGTATTTAAAAAAAGTGACATGTTTCTTTTTAATATTGGACTTGAGCCGTCACTAATTTTGAATTAAAAGGATGCGGTGTCTTACAAGACCAAAAATTAAAGTGTTTAGTAGATGTGAGATGTTGGGTTAATGAAAGTGTAATTCACTTGAAAGGCACAAAAATACATGCTTCATTTAATTCTTAAAGCTAATGGAAATCACAAATTAAAAAAGTTGTACTCTATTTTTCACGTTTCAATTACACACTCATCTTATTAATGAATGAGTTGTGTCCCTACACAATCCACTAGTTGTACAAAATATTATATTAGAGATATACAAAATATTTGGAAAATAATATCATAATTTATACATATATATACCATGTCTTTCATATACTTTCCTAATATGTTTTATATCCATGATATCATATTATGAAATTATATGTATTTGTAAGCAAAATCTTCCATTAATGAGATTTTAAGGAGAAAATCACCTATTTAAAGGAAGACAATCATGATCACCGAGAATAATAAAATACCTTATATTGATACATTACCATTATCACCATTAATAATTAACCTTACCATACAAAAACTTATCTATCTTTATAGTGCAAAACTTCTATTCAGTAATTAATTGATTCTATATTTAATAATTTGATCACAGCAGTTTACCAATATCTAGGGAAAAAAAAACTACAATATGATGTCTATCACCTTATTAGTTAAAAAAAAATCAGTTACACTTATCTTTCAACTTAATAAGAATAAATCAAACAAATATACATAACTATTAATAACAAAAAATCAGCAAAAACAGTAAATTTGGACGTCGAAATAAAAAAAAAAAAAAAAAGGATTACTAACCAGAGAATGCAATTCCAGAAGATGCAACAATACAAGTTTGAATAACAGTGTTTTCCTGACGAGTAAAAGGTTGTTTAAGAAACCCAGATTTCTCAAGCAACTTTGTCCAACATTTGACGAAGAAAAAACCCAACAATCCGGCGGAAATATTAAGCGACGGAATAATTCCAGTAGTAAGATTAAGTTTCATAACAATGAACGTGAATAAAATGCTTAGCAAAAAGCTCACAACAAAAGCTCTCAATGTTAATTGTTGCTGCCATGGCGGAACTTCCGTCGCTTCGAAATTTTTTTCTATTGAAGTTGTCATCGAAGCGTCGATTTCTAACGACGATTTGGGTTTTATTTCGTCGGAATCCATTAGGGTTCAATGGTGTTTTTTTTTTTTTGTTTTGGAAGAGAATGTTGATTGAATGTGAATAATAAGGTGTTATATATATAAGGGAGTGAGGTGGAGGAAGGTTGAGTTATTGTTTTTCTAGTTTTTGTTTGGAGAAGTAAAAGATGATAATGGGTTTTTCGAATTTGGTATGGATTTTAATTGGTTAAGGAAGTTGGGGTGGAGAATGGAGATATAATAATAATCGATTTAGTTATGGACTCTCTTATGTTATACGTTAGCCCTCGTGCTATTAAATAGATTTTGAACTCGGGGCTCAGGCCATGTTCTCATCTTTTCTCAATCTTACTGAAAAACAAAATTATTATCCATTTTTTTTTTTTTTTTGAGGGGGAAAGAAAGTAGTGCATTAATCCAAGGACAAAGTGTCCATCAAAACATACGGAGCCACTTCACGAGGACAATGGTTCTCCCAACATTGTTCGACTCCAAAAGGCACTACTCTAGCGAGATGATGGGCTACAGCATTCCCATCTCTCTTAACATGAAGGAATTGAACTGAATCAAAAACATTACATAAAGAAAGCACATCTCCTAGAATATTATCCAAATCTGCAAAATAGAGGGTCTCATTTGTCAGCCTATTAGTCACCACCTGAGAGTCGGACTCAATAATAATATTCGCGAGACCATGAGCCTTAGCCAGCTTAGCCGCCATGTAAATTGCTTTGCACTCCGCAATAGCCGCAGGCCAGCAGGCCCTAGAACGACGCACAGCCGAAAAGCATACTTTCCCTTGAAAATCACGAGCTACAATGCCCAATCCGATCCACCCTTCTTCCCCGAGGTAAGCATCCGTGTTGAGCTTAATCATTCCCCTAGGAGGCGCACACCATTTCGTCGAGCTCACACAACCTCCCATTTTCGGACCTCCATAAATTCGAGTACGTAGTATAAGAATTGAACTCATCACATTGCCTACCCACCCGTTGGACTATGACCGGCACCGGTTGCCTTTGTCCTTCAAATACCAACTTATTTCGTTCAGTCCAGACATTCCACGCTAAAAAGCTTCCTCTTTGCACCATCTTAGCATCAAGCTCACTCCATCTCACGACCGTCTCACACATCGTCTCACCCTCCACACCATCAACCATTGCCTGACATCCTAGATCCCCCCACACCGACTTCCAGCGATCGCATGTGAACAAAGAGTGATGAATCGTTTCCACGCCATGTAGACACCATGGGCATTCGTCCTGATCGACGAGATGGCGGGCCCTAAGAACAGCACGTACCGGCAGTGAATTGGTACAGACTCTCCAAAGAAAGTGGCGAACTTTTGGGGATACCTCTAAACTCCATAAAATGCCCCATGCCTTATGAACATCATCCAAATTACCTCCCTTCCCAAGCATATAGGTCGTTTTCACCAAATAGGTCCCATCTTTAGAGTAGGCCCATGTTAACTCATCCTGCAAGCACCTTGAACTCAACGGGATTGCTAGAATGCATTTTTGATCACGTTCCTCAAAAAGATTTTCAATCACATCCGTTTTCCACTCTTTTCGGTCTCCATCAATTAAATCGCCCACAAACTCCAATCCTTCAACTCTATTGCTCAAGACAAAATGGCCATCCTCATCACAAAGCCACGGATCCTGCCACAGATTTATCGATTTCCCATCTCCCACCTTCCAGATCAAACCTTCCTTCACCAAACTTTTCGCACTCCATATACTACTCCAGGAATAGCTATTTGAGTATCCTAACCTCGCTTGAAATATATCTCCGTGGGGATAATATTTTGCACTCATTACTCGGCTCAAAAGGGAGTTCTTATAATGTAATAGGCGCCAAACTTGCCTGCCAAGTAAAGCATCATTAAACACCCCAAGATCTTTAAATCCCATGCCCCCCATACACTTCGGTTTGCACATCTTTTCCCAACTTAACCAATGCATCTTCCTTTCCGCACCTTTGCCACCCCACCAAAACCGCGCCATAGCTGAATGAATCTCTTTTATAACTGCCATTGGGATCTTATAGACCCCCATCAGATAAGTAGGGAGAGCTTGTATCACAGCCTTGATCAAAACTTCCTTTCCAGCCCTTGACAACAATTTTTCCTTCCAACCCCGCAATTTCTTCCACATTCTATCTAAGAGTTCCCGAAACACCATTTTCTTTGACCTTCCAGTAATGGTGGAATCCAAGATATTTTTGGTGCTTGTCAACTTGCCTCATCAGGAGAGTAATATCATCTCCCTTTGCCCACAGCTTACACCTTTACTAAAAGAAACCTCCGACTTTTCATAGTTAATTTTCTGCCCAGATGCTGCTTCATATTTGTTGAGAATATCAACTATTGTCAAGCATTCCTGGCGGGTGGCTCTTGTAAAGAGAAGACTGTCATCTGCAAATAGAAGGTGTGAAATTTCCGGTCCGTTTCGGCTAGCTTTTGCACCATGAAGTTCTTTTGCATTCACTTTTTGCTGAATCATCTGAGAAAAGGCATCAGCAACCAATATAAATAGAAAGGGAGAAAGAGGGTCACCCTGCGTAGCCCTCTGGAAGGAGATACAGAACCACATACTCTCCTATTGATCAGGAAAGAGTAAGTGACAGATGAAATGCAGCTCATCACCAAATTAACCCAACGGCCATCAAACCCCATAGTCAACAGAAGTTTTCTAGGAAGCCCCATTCAACCCTGTCATAAGCTTTACTCATGTCAAGCTTCACTGCCATCAAGCCTTTCCTGCTATTTTTCTCTTTTTCATAGAGTGAAAAATTTCCAGAGCAATAAGGGAATTGTCTGAAATCATTCTCCCTGGAACAAAGGCACTCTGGTTCTCCGATACTATAGCAGGGAGAAAAGTTTTAAGCCGCATAACTATAGCCTTCGAAGCTATTTTGTACAAAACATTACAGAGACTAATAGGCCTAAACTCAGATACAACAGTAGGAGATTTTACTTTTGGATGAGAGCAATATTAGTGCAGTTTACATTCCCAGGGCAAGAAAGTTATGTAAAATATTACTCACAAATAAAAATACCTCATCGCCAATAATGTGCAAAACCTCTGATAAAATATTGCATGCATACCATCAGGTCCCGGGGCTTTGCAGGGATGCATCTGGCTCAATGCGGAATAAATCTCCTCTTTTGTATAAGGCTTCAACAAAAAATCATTAAATTCCTGCGTCACTGAAGGGCTCACAAACTTCAAAACTTCCTGCATACTTTCATCGGAGGTGTGTAACGACGTAAAAATGTCGGAAATATCCAACCACTTCCTCCTCAATATCATCAGCCTCCGTTTCCACACACCCTCACTACTACGAACCCCTGGATGTAGTTTCTTTGCTTTCGCTGAGACGCTTTGTGGTGGAAATAGGAAGTGTTCCTATCTCCATCTTTCACTTCCGCTACCCTGGATCTTAAGTACCAATAAGCTTCATTTTTTGCGTGTAAATTATCGAGCTCAAGTTCAATCTCCGCACATTTCGCACAAGAAGCAGCACTGATAGGTTCCTGCTGAGCCTCATGGAGCCGTTTCTCCACTTTTTCTATCTTTTTCTTCAAATCTCCAAACCCCACCTTGCTCCACCCCTGAAGACTCCTTGCTACCTCCCTCAAACGGTCCTGAATCACCGCCCCATCCGTGGCGTTCCATGCCCCTCTCACCACCTCTTCGCACCCTTCATCAAGAAGCCAACACGTTTCAAACTTGAATCCTCTCCCACTCGGTTTTCTAGGCCCCTCCCTCATTGCACTCTTCATTAAAATGGCTGCGTGGTCCGAGCTATATCGAACCAGATGCTCCACATGAGCTCCAGGGTAAATGTTACGCCACTCCTCATTAACTACCACCCGATCAAGCCGTTCTCTAATGCGTGTCTCTGGGCTATTGCCCCTCTCCCATGTATACCATTGCCCAGTAAAACGCAACTCCCCCAACCTACACTCATCCAACGCATTCCGAAAGCCAACCATACTCCTCCTCTCCCTATTCGCTCCTCCTTCCTTCTCATTGTAACTCAAAATCTCATTGAAATCGCCACCGAACATAATGGGACCCTCATACTCATCACAAAGCGATCTAATCAAATTCCAAGTTTTATGCTTATTTTCCTCTTCTGGCCACCCATAAATTCCCACAAATCGCCACTGCAAACCCCTATTATCCACAACATCACCACACATATGATTATGAGAAAATGAAACGAGAGTTAGAGAAACCTTTTCATCCTTCCAGAATAAACACAAACCTCCTGACCTTCCAATACTCGAAATACCAACTGAACTAGAAAAACCAAGACGATCTTTTGTTTTTTCCACAATCTCTTTAGTAACCTTTGTTTCCGATACAAAAATATATCGGGGGTATGTGAAGAACAAAGTCTCCTCATTTGACGAACTGTCCAAGGGTTACCCATTCCCTGACAGTTCCAGCACAACACATTCATTGGACCGGGCGGGGTTGGTGGTCTCCAACCTCCGCCTCGACAATGTTAACATCACTGCCACTGTATATAGGATCATTAATTTTCAACTTCTTTGCACCCAAATCACACTGTTCCTCGACCCCATCAATAAACATGACATCCAAAACTTTTCTTTTTTCTCCCACCCCATTATCATGAATTAAAAGATTTAGTGGGTCCCCAGGTACAATTAACTCATGTTTTTTCACTTTTTGTTTCACTTTGACTTTTTTAAACTTAGTGGCAGTACCACCATTCCCAGCTACAAATAGAGGAGGAGATAGAATATTCTCACCTAAACCATGTAATTCCTGCGTGCATGGGGTCTCCTTTTGACCTCCCTCCCCAACTGCAGGGGCTGCTCGAACCCACACCGCATCCCCTTCACGGCAGTTACGCCGTGCCGCAGCCATACCGCCATCATTAAGAGAGGTGCACCGCTCCTGCATCTCCGGTCTAGCCTTCTCGAAAGTAAGACTCCTAGCCCCCTTCAAGAATTCTTTTGCTTCCTCTTCAATCTTCAGTCTCCCTTTTCTTGGCGAGGCCCTAATCCATGAGCCCCATTGTTTCTCAACCTCTTTATCTTCTGCTACATTTGATAGACAGTCCCTTTCGATATGACCGATTACGCCACACAAGTAACAAAATGTGGGTAGTCGTTCATACTTTATTTCCACCAACACCGACCCCCCGCTTTTCACCGCTATTCTCTGGACTCGTTTAAGAGGTTTTGTAACATCAAGAAGTATTCTAAGACGCGCCGACTTATCCCAGCCAATGTCGTCCATGTCGATTTCTAATACTTGCCCAATACTCCCTCCAATCATTCGAATGTGGCTCTCGGATCGACTTCGCATGGGGAGATTGTACAGTCGAACCCAAAATGGACACCGCTTCAGCACAATCTCCGAAGGTTGAATATCGTCTTCTATCTCCTGTAGCATGACCAGATTTTGATCAAAGGTCCATGGCCTCCCTGCCATGACCTTGTCTTTATCCCTCTTTGACGCAAATCTCACCACAAATAATCCATTTTCTATTGATCGAAATAACGCTCCTCGAGATATAGCCCAGATTTGGTTAAGCGTTTTCTTCATTGGATCGAAATTATATGTTCGAACCGTAAGCATTTTCCCTACCAACGTCAACTCGAAATCGTCGGTTTCAGAATTAGGGTTTTCAAGAAACTCCACCATGGTGTCTTCATCTGCAGTTATTTTTAGGTTTGAAACCCTAGAAACTATGTCATCCGCCATAATCAACTACGTCAATCCCAAGAAGGATCAGCGATCTCGAACAATCGAGCAACAAAAATGGAGTCCCAATACTAAAACACTCAAACCCTAGGCTTGGCTAGAGAGAGACTTTTTCTCAAATTATTATCCATTTGCCTCATATTAATTAATGCTTTTTCACGTATGTCAATGTATAATTTTGATCATTAATATATTTAATCATTCATGTATAATAATTACTCCCTCCGTCCTCTATTAGTTTACCCGTATTCCTTTTAAGAGTGTCACTTATTAGTTTACCCCTTTTTTTTTTTGCTATTTTTGGAATGGGATCACAAATTTTTCATCACACATACATTCAACTTTAATATAAAATAATAATTTCTCTTTTTTTCTATGACTCACAGCGTTATTTCTCCTAAAATTCTGGGCAAAATAAAGGAGTAAACTAATAGAGGACGGAGGGAGTATAAGAGATTGATATTTTAGTTTACTTATTGGGAGTTGGGGAATATCCAAATATCAAATTCTATTTTATTAATAAGATATATAAGAAGAAAAACATTGGTAGACCTTCCTCAAGGGAGGAAATTACCAGTTTTTGGATGAAACTTACTTTTACCAAATTAAAGTGATTTTGCAAATTAAAATTTAATATTGATGATTCCCTATTGTGTTTCTCTTATATGATTTAATAAATTTTATTAAAATTATATTTAATGGACCATACATATTTTTATTTTGTTGAACTTAAATTTACTTTATATTAGTTCATCTACTTTCTAAAAATTGACTTGCACGATTGTCAAAGCTCAACTTTGACAATCAATATATTTAATTATTCTGTTCGTGAACATCGTGAAAACTTTATATCTTGAAAATCCTTATTAAGAAAAGTAAAAAACGTATATGAGTCTGGTCCAAATTAACTTTAATGTACATATATTGCTAGTACATGTGATTAATGAAAAAATAATAAATATAACGGTTTTTTCACCAAATACCCCGACAAATTAAAAAATTCACCATATACCCTCAATGTTCCAGAAATGCACCATATACCCATGAATTTTGAAAAATGTTTATCATATACCCTTTTCCTAATTGTCGTTAACTCATCATTAGCTTTATTTACGATTTTGCCATTATTAACCCTAAACCCTAATTCTAATCTAACCCTAACCCTAATCTAACCCTTACCCTAATTTTAAATCTAAACCCTTACCTTTACCCCCAAACCCTTACCCACCCCGCCCACCACCCCTCCACCCCCAAGCCCAGCCCCCCACCCCTCCCCCCTACACCACCGCATCCCCCTCCCTTCCACCGCGGCATCCCCCCTCCCCCTCCACCGCCACATCCCCCCTCCCCTCCTTCTCCCCTCCGCCGTAGGCCCTACCCCTCCCCCTCCCTCTCGCAGCCCCGCAACCCCCGTAGCGCAGAAATTCGAAAGCCCCCCACCCCTCCCCTTCGATGCCGAAAAAATGCAGACCAAACGCCCAAAATTACTGACCCGAAAAAAAAATCGAGGGCGAGGGAGAAACCGTGGAGATCGAACAGAGAGGAGAAAGAAGCAGGGCGCTATGACGCGGTGCGAGGATGGGGCAGTGGTGGTGTGATGCGGTGTGGGGTGCTGGTGTGATGCGGTTGGGCTGGCAGGGGAGAGGGGTGGGGGCTGGGTGGGGTGGAGGGGAAGGGGTGGGGGCTGCCAAGGAGTTAGGGTTAGGGATGGTGTTAGGGTTAGGGTTAGGTTTAGATTAGGATTAGGGTAAGGGTGAGGGTTAAATTAGGGGTTAGGCTTAATGATGGCAAAATCGTAAATAACGCTAACGGTGAGTCAACGGAAGTTAGAAAAAGGGTATTTGGTGAACGTTTTCGAAAACTAAAAGGTATATGGTGAATTTTCGGAACATTGAGGGTATATGGTGAATTTTTTAATTTGTCGGGGTATTTGGTGAAAAAACCGTAAATATAATAGAGAGGAATTATAGATTGTAAAGGTTGGCTATGTGAGAAAAGAGATTACTATGTTATAAAGTTTCATTATAATAATCTAATGTAAAAAAAAGGGTGCTTGTATGAAACAAAAATACTATCTTATATAATACTTCCTCTGTTTTTTTATTTGACTCATTTACTTTAGTCACACTTGCGCAGGCACTAATTTGAACATTAATATTTCGAATTGGAGTATCAATTAACAAAAATTACAAAAAAAAGTTGATATTTGGATAATATACAATTGAGACGAATCTAACAAGGTCTTACATGACTATATTTTTCCTTAAGTACAAATCATAAGAGATAGTCAAAGTATGTATATGATTATGTTAGTGTCAAAAGTCAAAACAATCATCTAGAAAAGAAAAATGGAGAAATTAATCGATTATTGTAACTTTAGATTATAAGAGGTGACTATAAAAAGAAAAAAGAGTCAATATGTCACATGAGTGGTTTTAGTCCACAGTAATATTAGTGTAAACCATATTCACACAAGACTACCTCAAACAAAGAAATGAATGTAGAACTTATTTTAAAGGTTAACTAGATGTCTAAATTCTATAATTAATCGTTTCATATGGTTTGGATACATGTATTAATACAATGGAAAAAGAATGGTTAGAGTGTTGAGAGAGGAGGAACAAAAAAATATCCCTTACCACTGTTGTAGATCATACGTGGTACAATCAAATCATTCTCAATCAATCAAAATATTTTACAAAGTATCTTTGTTATATTATTAATTTCCCAACCCTCCCTCTATTTTTCTAGGGTCATGAGATGATTGTATATCCATGTAAGCGCAATAGTGGTTGTACCAGAAAAATCTTGGAGCGCAGGAATGAGTAAAGGAGGAGAATGGAATGGGGATGGAGGATGTATAAAAAGTATTGTGCGATACTAGGAAAATACAGTACTATTAAAGTTTGAAGGACTTCAGAAAATAAACTCTTCAAGGCACTCTTAAGGGAAATCCAAAAACAAAGTTTGATTGGCAAATTAAGTTTGGAGTTGGTGATTTGTAGCCAAAAAAGACATCTATTACATTATTCTTCAATGAACTTACAACTGGTCACCAAAGTTTGGGAAATTGTTCCCCTAAAAAAAAGTTGGGTAATTGTTGTTTCCTGTATTTACATTTTACATTGTTACATAAAATGGCAAAACTCCGCTCCACTTCCCAATTCCTTGTATGGTACAAAAGCTGGGACTGGAGGATAACTGACTCACTGTACAGATTTCTTGGGATGATACAATATAATTGCAAAACTTAAGAATACATGAAAACTTATGTACACTCATCTGATGTGGGAGCATCGCTTCAACTCTGTCTTAGGCTCGAAATCCTTCCTGGTGATACAAAACATTCCAGACTGCTCTTCCACTTTCTCAATAAGAAGCTTTAGAAGTGGAACCTTCGAAAGAGTTTTGCATGAACCCACCATTATCAGCTTCTTCTGCAAAATATGGATATTAATGATTGCAGCACACGATTTTTAGGTTGGCGGCTAGTGAACATGGAGGTAAGCTACTAATTTGGAAGAATTCAGATGCTCAAAAAAAAGTGCCAGAAACAGCATCCACAAGCATTAGCGTGTTGATGTCAATTGTCAACTAGCATCGCGAATAAAATTTACTGCATGTTACAAAAGACCCTAGTTTTGAAGTTTGTGTATCTATTAGGAGAACCTCACACCAAATCTGAACCCATCTATTGCAACTGTAGGGTTGTAATTCTGGAGTAAACTGAAGTCCCAAGTGTAAAATGGTAAGACTGGTATCAACCAATCAAAATTCGGACCAGGTAAAGGTAAGGTCTAGAAAGATAGGTTTTAAAAACCCTCTTACTTGCTGGTGACTTCGTAAACTCTATTTTTATGATGTCTTGAAACCTAACCAGGCAAAAATTTAGTCCTAAACCAATTACCAAGTAGCAACTAGCAACCTACATGCTAAGCGTTAACTTCCATTTATAAGTGTATTTATAGTGCATTTCAATGTAGTGTAGAGCACCTTTAGGACTGCTTTCTCATGCATTTTGATTCATACTATTGCCTGTGTTCTATATGGTTTGCTCCACTAATTGTACTTTCTGTGTTCTATTAGTGAACGAAATATATGTGGTAAGTGGTAACAGTAATAGTCAGATTCCTGAAGGAATCTAATGAAATTTTCTCCAGGGTACCAGATAAAACCAACATGTCATAACAACAGAATTTCAAGATCAGACCAAAGGAGACCAACCTTAGCACGTGTTAAAGCCACGTTGATTCTATGCCAATCACCAAGTAGCGAAGATGAGCAGTTCCTTGGATTTCGAGATGATCTAACAAACGACAATATTACGCATTCCTTATCTCTTCCCTGAGAGACAAATCAGAAAGTATAAGAAATTAAGGTTAAGAGAGATTATCTAATGTTTCAGATCCCAACAAGTGTCATATGTCTTAACAACATAATCGATGAACTCCTTGATAAACTGACAAATCAGGATAGATCATAGACAGGGATACCAAACATAAATCTAAAAAGAAATGGGCCAAAGCATTGCAAATTCTTCGAATTGTTGGGTTTGACAAAGGAATGTTCATGTACAAAACATCAAAATGAACAAGATGAAGCAAAATTAGTCAAAGGAAGATCAAGGTCTAGACTCTCGACTGGTTCAGAGGTGAGAGTTGACAATTCAGCATAATCCAGGAACAAGATAAAATTCTACAAATAAACATATATCCATTTATATGATTGAAAGATCTTAGAAACTGGGCCACTAGGGACAGATAGCAAAGATTGGAAAAGCTGCAGGCTTTGATGTCATAAATAGTCTCTCGCTATACCCCAGGCTAATTCTAATGTTTTTAGATTACATGGTCTTGGCTGCTGCTCCATTTGTTATTTGGCAATGCAGATTTGACAATCTTTTGTCATATCCACATTTGCAGTATAAAATGCCTCAAAGGCATTTCAAATCCATGCATATTTGCCAATCTGAAATCCAAATTGATAGCATCTAATGTTTTAAAGGCACATCAGTAAGTGAATCAAGTTATAGGCAATTCAAAGAACATATATTACCTGATATTTGTCAATTGTGTGGACCTCCACAGCTTCCATATGCAGAACATGCTGGACTAAAGTTGCCTGGGAGTTGTAAGGGGTGATGATTCCAATTTCCCCCTTTTCAACTCCATGATTAGCTAACGCCTCCGAAATCTACAATAAATAGATGAAAGTTAGAGATCTTAGATAATTCGCGAATGAAATTTTTCATTCAAGAGACGGCTAACAAATCGTCATTATTTTAACAAAAGATTCGGGAAGGTACCCAATAACTTTTAGTTTTTTTACCTCTGCTACAATATAAGCTTCAATTGGATTATTCACAGTCTTCTTATCCTTCGTCTCAAATGCAGGTAAGAAATCTATTTGTAATAAATAAATGGAAAAAAAAAAGCATTTTGTAAGAGACAGGCCACATCATCATCATCTAGCTGGAAGAAGGATAAAGATTCAGTAGACCTGTGTTGATAAATATCACTGGCTTGTCTGGATCTAAAACCTGTCATCATCAGCAAAAGCAATGACAGCAAAGAGTATGTTATTAGTTATAAAACGAATAGAACATTTAGTTATCCTGTTCTTCCAGGAAGACTTAACCCAGGATATTAACAGTCGTTACCTCCTTCAACCATGAGGGCATGGACCCTCTATTTGATAACTTAAGCTTGGCATTTTCTACATCTGGAGAACCACAACGCAATCTTTCCCCATATATAAGGGAATTTGACAGTTTCATAATGCCTGCACACATACGATACTATATACGGAAAAATAGGCAGATTCAGTTTTATTGATGATGTTTCACAAATTTCACAACACATGAGCATAATTAACCAGAAAATCTGACTCACCTGACTCTGCAATGCTGCTATTGCTTGTGGATGTCCTTCTGATAGCCTGCGGAACAAACTTGTGGACATCCCATTTTCTCGAGCCTCTGCACTCTAATGAGGTTCAAAATAACTCAGGCATACTGAGAGGAAACTTTGACAATCACATTTTCACATAGTACATACCTTCACTAATGGCGGTAACTGATAATGGTCTCCAACAAGGACAAACATGGAAGCAAACATCAATGGCCCTAGAGACACCTAATAACATCAAATTGTTAGTGAAAATCACCTCCTATTTTCTGCATAACCAGATTTAGAATACCGAATATGCTACCCAGGGCCAAGAGCAGAAATTCACTCCTAAGTTTCACATTGGTAAACTCTTCAATTACCTCCTTTGTTCTTAATAGATGCATTATATTTACTAGCCACACTTGCCGATGCACATTTTTTACCATCAATATCCTCAATTATATATATTATTATATACCATAAAAAATATTTTGAAAATATATATTGAGATCAACCCATCAACAATTATAATTATAACAATTATCCTAATAAATTAGTAAAAAAAATGGTCAAACTATTCAAATAGTGTAAAAAGTCAATATTATGCATCTATTAAGAAACAGAGGAAATATTAAACAAGAAGCTATGAAGCTACCCTCTTAAACAAAATTTCACTTTTCACAATCTATACGTGCAACAAGTTGAGAAAAGTATATATTTGCACTGAAGCTGTAACCAATGAACATATAGAAATCCGGGTAGCTTGAACTCCATAGTGGCATTCATATCTCATACATAATATAATAGTGCTAGTCCATCCCATAGCCTTGACATGACATCAGTTGCATTTGCTTTTACAAATTTGTATTTCTACCCCCCCCCCCCTCTCAAAAAACACAAATATAAATAAATTAAAAATTCTCTCCGGCTCTCACTCCTTTTCCGCAGCAGATCCAAAAAGGAAATTACAGTGGGCTTGTAGGAGGTAAACCTTGGAAAATATAATGAAATAAATGAGCAATACAATCATGATTTAGGTACAACGTAGGAAAAATCACACATGCAATCTTCTGCAAGAGTAAGGTACAAAGTAAGAAAGAGCTAATGATACATACCGGCAGACTAGTCTGTCCAGCTTCATCAATTATGCATACATCGAATTTCTTGTTTACAAGCAAGGGACTGGTAATTCCCAGACAAGTAACTGCAACAACTTTGACTTGATCTAGCTTCCATTTGATTTCCTCCACACTATGAATGTCCATATCTGTCAACATATAGTTATAGACATGAGCCTCTTGAAACTGATTCAGTCCTACTAAAAGATAGTAGTAACTAGTAAGGTGAATACCTGATAAACAATTTCCTCGAACTTCCTTGTGCACAACTTCGGATCGTCCAATACGTAGAAAGTCTATCCCCTGAATAAGACACCTTTCAGTAGAGTTGAAAGAAAACTATGATAGAAGCAATGGGCACACAATTAATTTTTCTCTAGGGGAACTCTAGTTACAGTATTTGCTGGTTCTGGCTGTACGGAAAGTATTTGCTTTAAGAAATCACAATTGCAAGCATAATCATGGACATGCTGCATAGTAAGCAAGCTCCACAACAAACAACTGTAAATTGCAAGCATAATCATGGATATGCTATATAGCAAACAAGCTCCCCAACAAACAACTGTAAATTGCAAGCATAATCATGGATATGCTATATAGCAAACAAGCTCCCCAACAAACAACTGTAAATTACTTCTTTTGATGCTCGTGCCTTATTTACTTCATGGAAAGAATAGAGTTTAAAAAAATTGAAAATTTCGCATTGGATCCAATCTAGTGTCTGAAAATTTGGATTTGTTTGGTTTGGTCTCAAGCTCTGAAATCCAGATTTTGTGAAGGTTGGTTTGGACTAGGCCTAAGTATAAACCACACACCGAACTCTAATCCCTAGTCAAAGTAGATTACTCATATCAAAATCAACTCAAGCTCAACTTTTATGGCTTTGGACTGAGCTCAAACTTCGCAATTTTAGGACCAAGATTGGCATGTGATCTCAAAGTCTATCAACACTAAGCCCTAAAATACTCTATAAGGAGAAGTAATTAACAGAAAAAGCTCCACAGAACAAATGGTAATGGTATATCAGTTGGCCTAAGATTAAATGTGAAACTATCAATAACACAAGTAAAACTATCTCTTTATGATACAATATGATGCAACACTCGAGATAGACTAGGTCCACTTTCCAAGATAACCAGGAGCAAAATACAGTATGATTTAAAGAGTGAACTAGACATTAAAACATAATAGTGAGGGGTGACAACAGGTATAACCTGAGATTTTAGTTTGATAAGCAAACTATCAACGGCTGAGTTAGTGTATGATGTAAGCAAGACAGATGCTCCTCTCATTAACAAAGCCTTCACGGCATATACCATAGTGGATGTTTTGCCAGTCCCTGGCATTCCCAGTATAAGAGCATAATCTTTTGCTGTAAGAATCTGAAAAAAAAAACCAGGTTATATACATAGTACAGGAAGTACCAAGCAAAAGCACTTTGGATTGGCCAGTAAGTCAAAGAAAGAGAAAATAATAGCAAAAAAAAAATATCCAAAAAAAATTGTTTCACCTTGATGATTGCTCTGCGCTGATCAGAATTTAGATTCTTCTCTGACCAAATATACGATATAGCAGGATCTTGGCTAAGTATAGATCCACTGTCGAATCGAGGAGCCTAGACAACAACACTGTTTAATCAAACGCTGAAATTTACCATATCAAGCTAAGAGCCATTAAAGGTAAATTTAATACTCACCTCAAAATCAACAATTAGCTTCCTCAAACGATCACTTCGTGCACTTTGCATAAAGAGGTGTACCAGATTGAACCTTTGGAGGAAAAGAAAGCAAGAATTGGAGTAATTGAACAACTTAACCAGTTTCTTGATACAAATGATGAAAGTGCCAGCACTTCTAAAGAGTCACCTCATGGTACCATAGGATGTAGCAACTTCATCCTTGTCTATCCGCCAGACCTCATGATGAAGATCCTGCGACATCGAAGATTGTGTGCTCCTTGGAAGCCGTAAGCGTTTCGAACAAGAAACCTAAATTTTGGATGAAGATATACAAGGCAAATAAGTACATTGGAGATGGGGCACCAATTTGAAACACTTAAATCATGCCTCACAAGTCACAACAAAACAGCAATGTTAAATATACAAAAGAGAAGGTCAATTCTATCCTTACTGAAACATGATAGCGACTGATATCAGTGATAATGCCACTTGCAACCATAAGACTGTTAGACTCAGTGCTCAAAATCTGTTTGGAAATACAAAGTACGTTAGTAAACATGCAATATTTTGATATCAAAGAAACAGGGAATATTAATAAAACTTTAAAAGATGACAGATCGTATTGAATAATGAAGCATCAGAAGCATTACATAGTAGCTACTAGCAACTGCAGCTTGTACAGAAAAAGAGATGTTTTTTTTTCTGAACAAGGTGAAGACAAGCTTACCAAAAGAAAGGGTAGGTATACACACAGGACAGTGCTTGCAGAGGTCTTCAATAATTTTTTTCCCTTAATCTTTCGAGATAATTAAGTTAAACAAGAAGGGGAACAATATTGAAAAGTAGGTACCCATTGATATCAAAGAATTTTTTGAAATTAGAATGTGCAGTCCACAGAAGACAAAAGTTGGTATTATGAAGCTAAACAAGGTCGGTTGTTTGGTACCAGGAACAAAAGGTAAACAAATAATGTAAGTATACAAACAAAATGAAAAGTATTCACAACATAGTCATAAATGAGATTATCAGCAATTTAAATTAAAGTATGCTTTGACATGTTACCATTTTGAGTAGATATGCAACCATAAATTTGTTTATACACATTTGCTTTTCAAAGAGTGAATGTACATATAAAATTTTGATGTGCTGTTTTCTTCTTTTCCCAGATTCTTCAATGTACTTCGGAAGTGAAAGAGATCAAGAGAATAGGGAGCATCACATAATGCATTGTCACACATTCACCCATACTTTTATGTGGATAATTCCAAGCAAGTTCAGCCACAATTTGAGAACTTTTAACTATGTTAATGACAGCGAAATTTAGAAAATTTCATAATCCTTGTGAAATGGAGTACAAGAATAATGAGAATTACCACACGATCACCACTGCGGAGACTGGAATTCAAATCATTCTCCACATTGTTAGAGTCTTGATTATGCACTCTCTGATTAGGAAAGGAATTATCCTTGTGCACAAACCGATATACAAAGCGTTCATCTTTAGCATGTGTTTGTAGATGAAGCTCATCTGAGGCATCAAGAACAATCGAAGTGAGGCAGCTAGAGATGCTCTCATCCTTTGAAACATATGATCTCCCTCTGTCATTTTTGGTTTGCTATAAAAAAATTCCACAATCACAGAAATTAATTCTCAATATTGACCTAATAAACAGTAACTCTGGAAAAACTTCAAATAAGTAACACAAACCTGCGAATCTTTAGCTTCTAGATCAATTAATCGATCCCATTGTTTTAAGAAAACTTTGTGAGTAGCTGTTAAATGATCAGTCAATGACTCAAAAAGGTCTCCCAAACCACTACTCTCAGAACTTCCACCATGCACCTAGGATATCCAGAAACAAAGTTAACATAGACGATACCGACAAATTCCAATGATGTTTCATAAAAAGGTGGCTTTCTTGGAAAACTCCAGGAAAAGCATTGACCTTGAAGGCAATTAAGTTGATTCTTTAACATCACACATATTAACAGATCGCATGAAATAAGCTCCAAAAATTGTATTGGTCTCCATGTAACAAATCCAATCCTCGTATTAGCTCAGCTTCTTTGCTTGGTATCTTTCTTTAAACTCAAAGAACCACTTTGACATGGTTTTGATCCTATATACTTTATTATAAGGTACATTATGGACCAAATAAAGAAGAAGAATATCTTACACTTGTAGTACAGTCCATATATAGATAAACAATTGATTGACCTAGAAAATAAATACAGAATATCTGTTGGGTTATGGACTTCTGATTTGTTGAGAGTCTACCAAACCCAAAAGATATGACTAAAAAGTTTCTGCTCATTTTATTTATTTTAAATGTTCAACATCACAAAAAGCGTCAGATGTATCCACAAGGGGTGACTTGCTCTGTGTCTAATAAGCAAATCTTATGGTACAGAAGACAAGGAACCAATAAAGATTTATTAGAGAATAATTTCCCTATCTAAACTACCTCAGCTACAAAACTAAACATTTATCAATTGTCACAAAATAGTAGAAGGCATTGGAAAAACATGATCACCATCTAGTAATTTCTACTCATAAATTGATGAAAAAACATACATTGCTCGATGCTGAGCAAAAATCAAAAAGTTATCATCAGGAGCCAAGAACGCACATCCATCCTTAAACACCAACAAGTTGTTCGTAAGTGATATCTAAGAAAATTCTGCTGTTGGTGTATATATAGCATTGAAACAGGAAAAAAATCCTTTCCAGCTAGACTATGAAGTAAAAAAATATTGACATCACAGACAACTGATGGAATATCAATGGTCTACGAGATGAAGAGGTTAAAAATATACCTTATGATAAATGGTACAAGCATTAAGGTGGCGACAACCTCTGCACGCATTTGGACTCTACAGCATTGGAATTGACAGCAATGAATTACCAACATTGAAGAAAGTCAAAGGAACAACTAAAGAAGTTATATTGACAACCATACCTGGAGCATTTGTGGCAATTGCTGGACCGCTGATGCCTTAATAATGTTATGAGCTAATTCATTCCGACGCATAATCAGTCCAATCAAGTCTGATCTCCGGACAGTAGTCCCCTTTTTAAATTGATGTATTTGCTCAATAATATGTAAATAAATAGAAAGTTAGATTCATAAGAAAGTGACAATATTGTCTAAGCTTACCAATGTCTGATCTGTCGACAGGTAATATAAAAGGCCAGAATCAATCTTCTGCAAATATCTGACCATCATAGGATATATTAGAAAAAATATTTTCAGATGCCGAAAATTTTTGAAAGAAAAGAGACAAAGAGACATAAGTACAAACCTCTCAGACAAGAGAAGAGTGTAGAGGATCAATTGGGCTGAGTGTTCTGTCAGGGACTGCAGAAGAATGCATTCAACCAAAAGAGTAAAAAAATACTGAAAATATTTTCTGATTGAAACTAACTTAAAAGGGTTAAAGTTTAGTCAAAAGGGAGCTTGCCTGTCCACTGGTAGCTTTGCCAGTTTTAAACTCTAGGGGAATTATCTTTTCATTAGCCTCTTTTCGATTCGAGGGAATTTGTACTCGAAGGGAAGCATCAATCATTCCTTTCAAGCCATACTTTGGCGCCCAAGCCATTTCCTCAATATCAACTACCTAAACACACCTTGCAAAATTATATTGACAGTTGTAACAAAAAAAACAAAGACCAGGCACAAAATGGTCAACAGTGACAACAAATATTACTAAGAACAGCTTATGAGTACTATCCAGGTTTTACATAAGGGATGAAAAGATGTTAAAGTAGAAAACTAATGAATAAAAACACTCAGAGTTTAACATGATGCCTTACATCGCATATGCTCACTCTCATCAGTCCATCATTGGGCCCAAAATCGACAGTAGGTGCATTTGGTTTCTGCAATAACTTAGAAGCTGATCAGAAATTTTCTAACAACAAAGATACATTATACCAAACAAGTCTTGTCGTGTGGAACACGAATAAGAATATAACCTCGAGTCGTTGAGGAAGCTCCCTCAGTGCATAGTGGCAAGATGACAAAACAATATCAGATATTATATTACAGATACAGATCATATTCATTTCACAAATATACATCTACATACTAACTGCCAAACCTAACATTTGCTGAAAGACAGCTGGTGCATTTACGAGTACAAATGGAGAGGAGTTCCAACTAGATCAAGACCTGCCAGCAGGTCATGAAGCAACGGACTTAGCAGGACGAAGTATATAATGTCCCCACTACAATGTTATTGATTGTGCATGCTTACAGGTCAATTGTTGTCATAAAGCAACATATGAGGGACTGGGTAGAACAAAAAGGGGATAAACCTATCAAAACCAGCACAACAACTATCGAAGCCTAAATGAAGGTTTCATTGGAATGCCTATCGGGACAGCTTGTAGAAGCAGGAGTAACCTCTACCCCTCTCCAATCTATAACATTGTCGAGTCAAAATGACATCAAAAGGTCATTCCTCCGATGCTGATCCCACAGACCATATCCTGCATTTAATGTTGTATGTCCTGATTTACTTCTGCTAGTTAATTGAATGCAACTCAACAAAGATTTTTCCACTACACCGTGCCAATGAACTATTAGTTAATACTCTTTCACTTGCTGCATAAATGTACTCTTCAACAATGTGAAGTTTATTGTAACATAACTGTGAGACCAAATTATCTATATGAATAAGTAAATCCTTGAATATTCACAAAACATCATCATAGCTCAAACATAATTGATCTTAACTCCCTTTAATCATATGGTTAGAGGCATGGTAGCGTCGTTCATATGAAACATCCAGTCAGTCTATAAGGAGTAGGCATTATTTAGCATCTTTATGTCTATAACCAGTCAAGAAAGATGGATGTGTCAAAATATAAGTTAAGGAAAAGTCACCTTGCCTAGTCAGAACTAGAGGTGGGCATGGGCCGGGCAGGCACGAGCCCGCTCGAGGCCCGGTCCAGCCTATTGTCTGCTACGTGGGCCGCGGGCCTGTCATGGTCAAGATATTTTATTTTCGGCCCGCACCGGCACGAGCCCGCGGGCCGAACACTCCTTTCCTTTGTTTTTTTACCCTAAAAATGTCAAAAAAACAACATAAAACATGGGCCGGCCCGTGGCAAGCACGAGCCCGTCCCGCGGGTCCGTGGGCATGTGCGGCACGATTTGGACCCGTCCCGGCACGAGCCCGCTCGAGCCCCGGTCCGGCCCGTTGTCCGCTACGTGGGCCGAGGGCCTGTCACGGTCAAGAAATTTTATTTTCGGCTCGCACCGGCACGAGCCCGTGTGGGCTGGCCCACGGGCCGAACGCTCCTTTCCTTTTTTTTTACCCAACTGTCAAAAATACAACATAGAACATGGGCCGGCCCGCGGGTCCGTGGGCCTGGGCCGGGCCGTTGACAAATTTTTAAAATTTCAAGCCCGGCCCGGCACGGCCCGCCATTTACTCATGCCCGGCCCATGCCTAACTCTAGTCAGAACTCAGAAGTCAATTTCCCATGTGCACAGGAAATTACACTGACACGATAGGCAAGTTGCACTACTTTAGGGCCATCTCGTTTCTTGATCAATAAAATTTGTTGAAGAAAAATGAACACAGAAATCTCTGATTAAGTTGCAGTAACAGTCACATTGAGCTACGTTTGACTTCTCCTAGAAAATGAATAATTGAGTATCATGAAAAACACAGTCTTAATATGATTAAATTTAAATTGTAAATAGACACAAGTTGGCAGATTAATTTCCTATTGTCAGCTTACATTATGATGTTTCAAGATTTCAGTACTACTTTATTGAAAACACTAGAAACGAGCTAGCCTAATATCAGTAGCATCATCATAAGCATAGCTTCATCTTCCAATGCAATATCATAAAAAATTCAACAATTCAGCATCTAAGAGATGAAAGATTGCTCAACCTGTGAATCTCTGAAAAGTGCTATCCAATTGCATATCCTTGGAATTGCATCATTCAAGGTTTCACGCATATCATTTTCCTGTACTGCAAGCCAACACAGTAGATCGTATTACCATGTATGAGCAAAAGCTATCAGATTTTCTCTCCTACAAGTTTAAAATGAAGAAAAGGTGTAAAACATAGACAAGACTTTGGAGTCAAAAATATCAGAGAAAACCATAAATCAAGACAACATCCTTAAAGAAGAAATAGAGACCTGAAACAGTGTAAGATCTTACCTCCACAAGCATACAAGCCTTCGATATTTTTCTGAAGTACAACCTTTGCAAATTCCTGGAGTAGCTCTATTGTGGGAATCTCCATTAAAAGCCCGGCCTACAAATTACATGTCTTCATAACATTACTACTACAGTGCTTTAGCAACCTATTCCTAAACTACTCTTAGTATTGACAGTCCTAACACAGAAACTTATATCAGGAGCAGCACCTGAAAGATTTGGTGCAGCAAAGTGCCAGTTAATGCTGCAGTTGAGTATTCACCACATTTCAGCCTCTCATCCAATACTGCCCGCCTAGGACAACCAAAACTACCTGCAACCTATAGGAACATCAGTTTCTTTAACAGTAATCTAGTCTTCCAATCACACCAATGAGCTGTAAGGCCGAGAATAATGGATATGAAACAAAAGAAGTAGAAGTCAAACTCACCCGAGTCCCTGAAAGTAGTAGGTTAGGATGTGTTATAAGAAGATTACTGTCATGATTTACATCACAATTTCCCTGATTATCAAATACACCAATAACTCGTATGGTGTCTCCAGGCTCAATCACGCTATAGAACCTGCGAGTGCAACAGTAAAAGCACAATAAACATCTAACTAGTTTAGATAGAGCACTATTTTATCCGTCTTATAGGATCAAGAAATCTGCTAGCTTCACTATATGTCAACATCTAGTCAGTAGTAAGCACATACAAATAGCTAATAGTATCTCGGCAGATTGCAAAGACCATTTGGTCACATATGTGTTGTCCACGAAAGTCAGCTATAGGCTATAGCTATGATCAACCGTATTCTAACAAACAAGCCTTCTTAACCTTATGAACATATACAAGGATCATTCTGCATGGTCATGTGATAATATACCAGAATTTAACACAGACATTATTCAACATAAAACCTTTTATATCAATTGCCAAGTGAAAAGAAGGTTGAGCTAGCTCCAAACCATGAGATGCAAGATAGTGTCTTGTCATACTCGAGCTTTTCTGGTCAATTATTCTAGGTTTAGGTTCACGGGTCATGGCCAGGTGTAAGTTACTCGGACAAAATCCACAGTCCAATCCAAACACAAACCAAATTAGCAAAATATCGTATTTTTCTTTAAAGTCGAACGCATTTGGATAGTTTAGAAAATAAAAGGATTTTGAGTTTGGATTTGGAATAAACAAGCAAATTAAACCAAATGCAAAACTTATATTTACAGTTGAACTAAACAAAAGGGTCCACTCCAAATATTTGATCCTATCTACTAATGTTTTACTTTGGTAATTTTGCATTAGATATTATTGTGGTTGATTTACTTCAAACTAAAGCTATGTTGAAGGATTTGAGAGCCAAGACATGGGCTCTTTTGGTTCTTTTGGCTTCATAAATTTTACTGTCATTGAAAAGTAGGTCTATTTGTTTCCTCAAAAGAGAAAACAAGTTCCAAAATATGGACTTATCGCAATGGATCTAAATTAGCAATTTGAATTGTATTTGTTTGGAGTTAGGTTAAGGTCAAAATTTGGTTAGGATTTGGACTCAAAATTCAAATACCAAATAATGTGAAATTGGATTTGGGCTTGTTCAGGAGCAACTTTTAAAGTAGCTTTGACAGTGTACACTTGGGCAACACTAGCGTATAGTTTCTAGAGAAGCATTTCTGCAAAAGCAACCAAAACTAGCTTAGTGCTCTTGTTTGGAGTTAAGATTAGGTCAAAATTTAGTTAGGATTTGGACTCAATATTCAAATACCAAATAATGTGAAATTGGATTTGGCCTTCTTCAGCAGCAACTTTTAAAGTAGCTTTTACAGTCTACACTTGGTCAACACTAGCGTATAGTTTCTGGAGAAGCATTTCTGCAAAAGCAAGCAAAACTAGCTTAGTGCTCTTGTTTGGAGTTAGCATAAGGTCAAAATTCAGTTAGGATTTGGACTCAATATTCAAATACCAAATTATGTGAAATTGGATTTGGCCTTCTTCAGCAGCAACTTTTAAGTAGCTTTTACAGTCTAGACTTGGTCAACACTAGCGTATAGTTTCTGGAAAAGTATTTTGCAAAAGCAAGCAAAACTAGCTTAATTCTTCAACAATTAGATGAGCAGAACACTTCCATCAAACATCTAATCTGACATATAATACTGACGATAGCATCCACTCCAAGAGATAAAGCTACTTCAACAGCTAGTTTTGTGCAACATGCCCTTGGACTTGGGCCAAGTGCATTCCATAAACCAAACTTACACACCTGGTCGTGGGCAAGAAGCAAGAATTTCAACCGCGGAATGGAGGAACGAAAGACATTTGTGCTTAAAGGATTAGTTCAAAGGTAACATGGAAAGATGGATATCTCACGTTTGTGACATCCAATATTATGCAGTTGCCGGAAAGGAAAACGCCAAGAAGCCCAAGGACCTTGGTATTGCTTACCAATTTCCACCACTGAACCAGCAGCCCTTGTGCAAAACATGCTCATTAGTCATCAAATTTTGTGGTCAGAAGTTGGGGACCTCAAAAGGATTATGGAGTATTAAGTTTGATCTCAGCATGTAGTAATTCAAGTAACTGAAAAAATATTCCAGTTACAGCTAATCACGCCATATCACTAAGCCACTAAGAGCAACTTCAATGGTTAGCTAAAACAATACTTGGCTAAAGATGCCACATCATTTTTCTTAACTAATTCTATCTTTAGCCAACTTTCCTTTAGTGGTTTAGCTAAATTATTTTGTTGCTTAGGTAGGTCACACAAATACTTTTTCCTTTTTTTTAATATATAAAATATCACTTATTGAGAAGCTATTTGTTGGGTGGGACCCAACATTTTGGCTAAGCCAATTTGCTCTATAGAGCCAATTTGCTTAACATAGCAAAACTCCATTTTGTACTCCAATGGTTAAGCAACTAGCTAAGTATTTTGCAAAATTGCTAGCAAGTCCTTTTTTTGCACCATTGGAGTTGCTCTAATAGTCATTTCAGTCAACCTCAGTTAAACACAAATGTCATTGCTATAGTGGAGTTAAGAAAACTCAAAGGAGAAGCAACAAAGATTACTAATAATATAAGCCACAAAATTAAGTGGCATCAAAATTCAATTATCTGTAACTTCATTGCCAGTACAAAATTAAAATACAGATACAGACATGATACATTAAAAGATGAAAGCCCAAATGTCTACATGGTTGCAAACTAAAAGCAAAAAAACAAATTACTTACCAGTCATCCCACAGATGTACACATTTTTCCTCCCCATTTAGCTCATTTAGCAGACGGAGAACCTAAAAGAAAGATAATTAATTACGCTGTGGTACTGTTTCTGTTTGAACTTTATTAGAAAACATTATCATATTAAATCTTCAAATTACCTTCACTGAACATTGCGTTCCAGCTGAAGTAGTACAACGCTTCTCAGTTACCTACCAAAAGAAATAACACAGAAGATTATCAAAATCCACAAATAATGGAAGTCTCTTCAAAGGGAAAGGGAGGGGAAGAAAACTGAAACGGCTATAAAAAATTAGTTCCATTATTAGAGCACTTGTGTTTGACACATACCTCTAAGACAAGATAATAAGGATCAGAACATCGCAAATCAGCCTCCTCTTGTTCCTTTGCTGCCACTCTATTTCTAGCCATATTAGATTTTACAGATTCCTCGCCACTGATTTTATTGCAAACACCCGATGGGTGTTTCAACTGTCCATCCAATGCTGACCCTTCAACTGAAATCGCACTTTCTACTTGATCTAGGAGATCAAGCAGGGCCTGGAGAAAGTCATGAAATGATAGCCATGAGTATGCCAAATTACATATTTCAAGAATTGTTGTTGGTTATCTCCAAGCACACATGACATTCAACAGACTATCTTGGAAGGATACCCACAAAAGACAAAACCAAACAAAAAGGCATTGTAAAAAGATTAATAAGGCACCATAGATTAAGTAACATGAACATAACTCACCTTTTTATGCTGTCTCAGTCCTGTGCATTCTCTGAGACTCTCCTTATTAACAACACTCTTAGTAGGCTGCACTAGATATATGAACCATTGTAAATAGAAAGATAGGAATAACATCCAAGGTAAATTTAAGAAGCATGAAAAGTTTGTTACCTTATCATGCCGATATGACAATGAAGGTGGAGTTCTAAAAGGGCTCTGACTACAATGAGCTCCTGAGATATGTAATTCTGAAACACTGCCGTCATGGATGTCCATATTGGTATTATGACCATGACTCACCCCCTTCAATACAACACCATTTGATGAAGTTGATTTTTCAGGTGCCCCGATTATAGGCATCAAATTTTCTTCAAAAAGCTTTCCCTGCGGAACTTGCACATTCTGTAAAATTCTAGCTTTAAATAAACTGACTAAGCATTAACAGATTAGCAATTAGGAGTCGACCAATCCAATCAATATTCTTACAGTATTTTCAGACATGTTCTGGAAGCTGGAAGAATTAAGCCTCGAAGCATCAGCTAAAGCCTTCATTACATCAGGAGCAAGCTTGGAAATTGCTTGAAGGCGCTCATTTACAGGAGAAATCTTCCACGTCACCACTTCCCCTCCATCATCCTGACTTTGCTTAATTAACTGTGTCACCAATCACCATCACCACGACAATTTAATTGCAATCTGGAAAATCTACAACTTTAACTCGTGAAACAACGGTAAACCAAAAAAATAATCACTCCATCCATAAAAAAATCAAGTCTTTAAAAGTTGAGCACACAGATCAAAAGGTTGTTAGTTATTGCATTACAATTCAAAACTTCAAGTTACTACTACATCAATATATTAATCTGACAAGTTTGTAGTCGTTCACACTCGTATCACCATTCAAAACCTAAACATAATACGATAACAGTATTTTAATCTAACTAGTAGTAGCGCATGATATTTAAAGTGACAAATAACATGAAATAAGAAATGTGTAAAATGGACATAAAATTTGGAAGGGAGGCAGCACAGAGCTGCAGTACTTTAATAAAGGACTAGAATTCCAGAAGGGATAATTTTGGCTATCGCCGCAACAATCATGATGGCAAAATTGCATCAATGTAACAGGAAAACTTCCTTTGCAGAAGGCATAGAAGCTTGTTAAAGAGGGAAGATAAGCCAGCTACTCCAAGAAACTCAGACAACCAAATACTAAATAACTGTCAGCAAAATATAATTATCATAATCAGCCGACGGCGTATACCCTATACAGTCTAATCACTTCACTAGTGTTGCTACTACACAGAAATGCATAATTACCATTCCAGGAGAGAACTTAAACCGCTTTCTGGGCATGCACTTTGAAACTTCTGGGGTAACTTCCAAAACATCATCTGAATCAGTCAAATCCACCAACACATCTGGTGGGGTATTCTCAGATTCCAAATTCGAACCCTTTTTAGGGTTTTGACCAATCGATAAACCCACATTCTTAGAAACCCTAATTTTCTCAGAAACTCCATTTGCAACCTGTTTCAAATCCGACCCATTATCAAGTTTCTGATCAAATACTGGTGAACCCACATCCTTAATTGGTGGGTTAACTCCATTTTCAACACCTGTTTTTTCTTCGCTCCTAATTCGCTCCAAGTTCGACCCGTTTACGGCTAAATTTGATCTCTTGGGATCAGAACTAGGACAAGGTTTAGGGTTTTGATGTGAAGAAGTTGGATTATTTTGAGAACGACGCTCAAAAAAGTGTTGAATACCATACTTAGAAGGTTGAGAGTTGGTCTTTGGAGTAGATTTTTTGGATGTTGAAGATGATGAGCCATTTTGTTTCTTCTTTGGCGGCATCTCTTTCTCTCTCTCTCCTCTGAATGCCTGATATGGCGTCTTTGACCTCGTTACTGTAATAGAATGAATTGATGCTAAAACATGATAAATGAAGCTGCAGATTTCTAAAATCTAGCAATCACTGACTGAACCTAATAATGTTGAAGATGAAGACCAAAATATAACTTGAAGAAAAATAAAGTGGAAAAATTAAGCTAAAAAAGTTTACGAAAAAGGGAAATTCAAGCGAATTTGAATTGCAGTCTAAAATATTCAGTAATTGAAGTTCCAAAACTGAAAAACAATTTTAAAAAATAAGAACTTAAAATTCAAAAGAAAAAATTTCATTCAACAATATGAAAACCGATTTAAGTTTTTAAAAAGATTAAAAAATAAAATTTTGAATGAGCAAATAAAATTCCAAAATTGCACAAGTACCTTGCTCAAAAATTTGCCCAGAATATTGCAGTCGATGTTTGAAGATGACAGAGAAAGAGGAGACTCGTAGAGTTGCTTGTTACACCGACTTGCGAGAAAGAACACAACGGAAAATTGCGCGGGATGAAACCCATGTATTTTTGAATTGTTATGAGATCTTCCCGCCCAGACCCACCCCTCAAAAAAAAAAATAATAAATAAAGAAGGATTGAGGATAGGGATGGAAATGGATCGGATTCGGGGCGGGTGGAACATTACCCGCATCCACCACCCGCAATTGTTTACTCCACCCGCATCCATCCATCGGGTGAAACGGGTGTGTCGGGTGCTAAACGGGTGATGATATTTTGTATATTTTTAAAAAGAAATTAGTGACATAATATAAAATAATTATATCAAAAACATAAAATATAAGTAATTTACATGTAAACTTTTATAATTGGGTAATGAGTTGGATGTTAAACGGGTGATGGATTGGATGACGGATGAAAAAATTGTCACCCACTACCCACTTTCCATCCATTTAAATTCAGGTTTTCATCCATTTAAAATATCGAGTTAAGCGGGTGATGGATCATCCATCACCCATTTCCATCCTTAATTGAGGATAGCTGGAATTTGAGGCGGAGATGGTAGCTCGATGGAGTACCACCTCGAATTTTAGGTTATTGTTCGGGATTTAAATTCTCATCTCAACAGTATGTTGGGGCATTTACTTATGCGTTTTAACCTTGTAACTAGTCGTTGAGCTGGTGTGTCCTACAAGCTAGTAGCTTAGGAGGGGTTGGTCTTCGGACCAATTATATTTTCTAGTCTAAAAACAACAAAGAGGAGTTAGGACCCGACCCATATCCGCTGGATTCGATTAATTATTAGGGTATGCATCTAGAATATTTGAGATTCATTAAGTCTATGTTAGATTTGGGTGTTGAAATTCACGTGTGGGTCTGAGTCTAGCTTTGAAACACAAGCTCATTTGATTACATATATATATATATATATATATATATATATATATATTATATATATATATATATATATAATATTAGGGGTGGTGCATTTTTGAATACCGAATCCAATCCAATCTGGAAAATCTGGACATCATCTACTTGATATTCGACACGGAAATCCAATATATATATATATCTAAAAATCTTTTTTATAAAAAAATTCTAAACCAAGTTGACACTTAAATAAATAAATAAAATCAAACCCGATCTGACAATTTATTTAACTAAAGCTCATTTTCGGTATCATAATAAAAATAAGTAAATTTTGGATTTATGGACTATCATAAATCTAAAAACTTGATCCATATCAAATCCAAATATCTGTAACTTTTTTTTTGGATATCCACTCCAAATTATCCAAAACTTAAAAAACGGATTGTTCATATCGGATTTTTTCGCCCATAGCTAAAGTTGAGTCGTATGCAATATATTGCATAAACTGAGCAAAACTGGAGAAAATATGAGAGTGGGTCACGTTGTATGGAACTGGGCATAAATTGACACACGTCTCTCCAAAAATGCTGTAAATAAGTGTAGGAAGAAAATTGAGCAAAATTGGACACCTGGACCATGTGGGCCGCGGCAGTGGCTCAATGCCCTAGGGGTCCTGGGCTCAAACTGGTTTGGATCCATCTATTTTGTGTTCAGTACATTTTGGAAGTTTCGGGCTTAAAATCCGCACTTCATAAAATTGTTAAAAAGCCCAATCTAAAGCTTGAAAACTAAATTTCTGAATTCATTTTATTAAAATATTGGCCAAAACTCGCTTAAAACGACAATCGAAATAAAAATCTTAGAATAATTATATTAAAAATCGCGCGGCTGGACAGTCTATTATGATGCGTGCTTTCAAGGACATCCCATCTATTACGAGTTGTTCATCATCGTATCCTGCTAAAAGCAGGTGTCTACAGTTAGCATGCACTTTGATTAAATCTAAGTAAGGCGACAATCGAAATATGCCTTAGAGATGTACTGTAAGAAATGATCAAATGATATGCATGTTTGTGCGATGTTGAATATATCTTCAAGAGAAGAAGATAAACAAAGTTACATTTCAATCATTAATTCCTCATACAAAAAAGGATAATCGAAAATAAATAAGATATGTTTTTAGAGCGTATACTAATGATATGCGTTTACTTGTTCTGAATAAAAATCGTCTTTGAAGGTGGCCAAAAAAGTTGTTTTGCCTAATTTATTAGAGGGGAGCAAATAAAAAAAAACAGCTTGACTTTTAGTACAAAAAAGTTTACCTAATTTTTAACGTAAAATTTAAAAGTTAGCGGGGGTCACAGCCCTCACCCGCCCCTTAGTTACGCCCGTGCATTTACACTTGATTGTCACTTTTCATATATATAACTAACAATTCCTTAGAGAATTTCAACCAATATTAGGTCCGAGTAAAGATGCTTAATTTATTTGCTTTTGACCAATTTTGAGGACTTTGCGTGGATTGCCACCAAATTTTGTCAAGTATTGAGCAATCGTTGTAACAAATGGCGTACAACTAATAAGATTAGGTTATAACATGATACTTGAAAATGGGTTTATAACTTCTTTTCATTTGGCAGTTAACTGAATCTCAATGGAGAACTAAATAATCAAATAAGGTTGAAGGCTAACATACAAGGAAAAGAAAAGGAAATTATAGGTTCATCATCGTGCATAACTTATCTAATTTTATTATGAAAAGAAGACAAAAGGTCGAAGAATTACAAGGTTGCATCTTTTCGAACTTCAAAGGTTCGATCTACTAACAGGGCGGACCCAAATTGGGCCTTGGGTGGCACGGGCCACCCTATTTTATCGAAAAAATTTGAGTTTGTCAAAAACAAAAATAAAAAACATCAGAATCGACTAAGAAAAAGGAAAGTGCAAAGTCGTGAATGGCAAACTAGCAATTCCGAATATTTAGAAGAGAAAAAAGAGAAAAATGTAAAGAGAGAAAAGAGTTAGAGGTAAAATAGTAAAAAAAAAATCCAAAAACTATTGTAATGTTACCTGGTTGGCACTCCAGGCCTCCACTTGTTGTCTTTTCAAGTAGTACTCTTACTCGACAGTTTCTCCTTACCTTTTTATTTTTCCTCAAATCCTTTTTTAGTGCTTGATTAACGTGTACATTGATTATGAATACTTTGATTGATTATGAATACTTTTATTACTTCATTGTTTTACACGTTATTTATTTAATTCACCATATACTCTCAATTTTTCAAATATTCACCATATACACTTGAGTTTTCGAAAACGTTTACCAAATGTCCTTTTTCTAATCGTCTTTAACTCATCGGTAGCTTTATTTACAATTTTTCCATCACTAAGCCCTAACCCTAACTCCTAATCCTCTAACACCTAATTAAACCCCTAAATCCTAACCCTAATCCTAACCCCTAACCCACCCTCCCTTCCCTCCAGCCCAACCCAACCAGCCCTGCCCCTACCCATCCCCTCCACCCAGCCCAACCCCCTCCCTTCCACCATCGCAGCCTCCCACCCCTCCCCCTTGCCAACCCACCTCCGGCGCATCTCCCCGACAACACGTTGCTTGCTCCTACCACCGCTGTTCCCGTTTTCCTCTATCTCTCGTGCTCTTCCTCGACCTAGCCTCCACCCCCAATTTATCTTCAATTTTTCATTATGAGCTCTGATTTTTGAATTCATTAAAAAAATTTGAATTGAAGGGGAAAACTAATAAAGGGTCTTTAAATTTTGGTACGCAATTTCGATTATTTAATTTCTCAAACAAAGCATTAAAAATATAAGATAAAACCAAATGTTCATGATAAAAGATAAATTGTTTCTATTAAAGAATGAAACTTAAAACATAATCATGTTCATACAACCATATGTTATAGTAATATTTTATTGTGTACATAGTAAACTACTAAATTTATTGTAATACAATACTGATAAAAAGAAAAATAAAAATAACTATAAAATTTCTCTAACACATGAATCTAAAAAAGAAATTGACTTCTCGGTCACACCGGCAAGCTTCACATTTCAAGACACACTAGTAGAATAAATGTTATTTGTTGCGGTGATATTGCCGCGGTTTTACCTATACGCAGCAATATAACACGAAAAAAGAAATAAAAAAATAGAGATTGACAATATTGATGCGGTTCCCACCCAAAACCGCAGCAATATTGTTCAACGGATAAATTTTGAAAAACATGTGGAGCCATAACAGCTAATATTGCTGCGGTTTTCACGTAGGACCGCAGCAATATATTAAAAAAAATATTTTTTTAATATATTGTTGCGGTCCTACGTGGCAACCGCGGCAATATTAGTTGTTACCAAAAAAAAGGGGGCGGGTTTCACGACATTCTCTTAGTCTCTCTCACACTCTCGACCCTCTCACACACACACACTCTCTCTCCTCCTGCGAAAGATTTCGTTCTTCCGGCGACGTCTGCAACAAATTTCCGGCGAAAGATTCTCCTCCTTCGTTTTCCGGCGACATTCGAATTCCTCCGCCTCTCTCCTTCGTTGCTCCAACGAATTCGATCCTCCGCTTCTATTTCACTGGCGCCACTTCAAATTTCCGGTGCTTCTCCTCCGGCGCTTATCCTCTAAATTTTCGGTGCTTCTCCTTGAATTTCCGGTGCATTCAAGCTATCTCCTCGAATTTGTCATCTTAGGTTAGTTTTTTTGTAATTCTTAATTAGTGTTTTACTAAAAATTTTGGCTTAAATTGTAGTTTAAAATGATTAGTATAAAGTATATATATGCTTAATTATAAGATTTGAGTATTAAAAACTGATTCTGTGATAATTTTGCTTTAGTTTTTGTATGCCCTAATATGTTATACGGGATTGTTTATGCTTAAGTTATTGTGATGTTTTTGCAATTCTTTGTTTAAAGTGATATGCATGCAATACCTTTATATTGATAGACTCACAAATGGGAGGGGAAGGGAAATCTAAGGAATAGTTTGGTACTTGTTGTTTGATGATAACTTGAAATCGCTTGAATGCGATTATTGTTTGGTGAATACTTGGAATCGCTTGAATGCGATTGTTTTTATGTACATCATATTGCCTAGATACCCGTTCAAGACTTACTCATTAGGAGTAAGTCTTGAATAGTCCCCGTTTTGGGACTATTCTTAAACGTCACATCTCACTTAGGTGGTGAATGTGTGTTGATTTTTGATTCTAAGTGAAATACGGTTAGTCATTTTCCTAATTTGTTCTCCGGGTACATATAAGATAAACAATTATCTTTATCGTGTACTTGGAAACTGAAGGGAAATGCTGCCGAATTTTACTTAGAATCAAAGATGATACATGTATTCACTAGTGGGATTGGACGTTTAAGGATGGGTTAGGTTGGAGTGATAAGGACCTAATGGAAGCATGCGTTGAATATTAGTTTGTTGTGTTGGAGTTATGTGAATTTTAAATTGATAATAATTTTGTTGTTTCACTATTTTGATAATGACAAATAATTAACTTTATTTAATTCTAGTTTTGTTTTTATTCGCATGCTCCTAATTTATTTTGTTAGACTTAATCATGTGTGTTTTAACTTAGTTTATAGTTTAAGATTTATTCTTTTAGTTTAAATTAATTTTAGATATCACAAGTAATGTTAAATAACTTATGGAGAATCGATTAGGAGATTAATAAAAAATTAAGTTGTTAAACGTTATTTGTGACAAAACCGTTTATATTATGGAGGTAAAAATTATGATATGATTGTGATTCCATAATATTCTGTTTAGTTAGTTTGTGTGCAGCTTTTTCGTATATTCCATAAACAAGGAGCCGCCAGAATCTAACCTAAACAAGCGCCTAAAAAGCATGCGTTGTGGTAGTTCCTATATTTTAGGAACTACAACAACCCACCTACTAACAAGGCGTGGGAAAGTGGGGATGCGCGTGTTAGTGGCTGAATTTGTGGACATTAACCAACTAACTCCCAACTGATATTTTCAACGGAAGATCATGGAAGAAGTGGCTGAATACAAGCTTCATGGGATTGTGGAGAAGATCGTGGAAAAGATTGGCCTCTACAAATAAGTTGTTTGTAACAATCTTTTTATGTATGCTTTCAGAATTTTAAGTGTAATATCTTAGTGAAAGTGTATGCGGTTTTACTCTTCTTTCATTATTACTTAGAGTTTTATAGATTGGGTTGAGTGAATCTAAATCTGTAATCATTTCGAGTGAAAAGGAGAAAGAGAAAGAGAAGAGAGGTTTGAAAAAATAGTGTGTTCCTATACTCTGTGATAATACTAGTGCCATTTGCATTTCCAAGGATCTAGTTCATCACTCTAGGGTCAAGCATATTCACATTCGACATCATTTCCTAAAAGACAATGTAGAAAAGGGATTAGTCAAAGTTGATTTTTGTTCAACTGAAAATCAAATAGCTGACATATTGACTAAACCTCTACCTAAAGACAGGTTTGAAAAAATACGCTTGGAACTAGGAATGATAAAAATAGTTTAAATGTACAAATGATGTTGATTCCCCTAAAAGTCTTTCTTACTAAGTATGTCCTGCAACTTTCATGAATTAAAATTCATACACCTAGGGTCAAGTATAAGGACTCACATATGTCTTTGAATATTACCCTTACTGTCTTTACACATATTTGGTACGTATGTAGTTTGTACATTATGGACACATTTTATCATATGCAAGAGCAATTTTTTTTTCTTTTTTATTTTTCTATTTTCCTAATTTTCCTTCCAAACTTCCTTGCTTATTTTTCTTTTCACACCTTCCCTGCCATAATTAATTACATTAACATGAATTATAGCCACGATTACACGTTCGATTAATCTAAGTTAAATGAAGAAGCTTCATTAAATGCCTTCCAAAACCCCATAAACCGTTTCATTAAATCTAACTCTCCACTTCTCTTTCACACGGTATCATGATTACTTTATAGCCCAACCCATCACATCACTGACCCCTCATAATTTCCAACTCTCACATCAACTCATCTCTCTCTCTCATCGCTCATCTTCAACCTCCCTCCAAAACACTTTCACCATGTCTTCCAAAACCCAAAATACCGGTGATCACGAAAATTTTCCCAGAGAGAAAACACCATCCCTTGATGAAATTAGTTCTCAAGAATCATCCAAGACTAAAGAAGATTCTACCGGGTCAAAATCGGAATCCTCTAATCCTGTTTCTCTCTCTCCGAAAAAAGAAGATGATGACAATGAGGCTGAAAGTGAACAAGAAAAGGAGATAACAGTTCCTACAAAGCGAGGTAAGAAAACAAAAATCCTCACAATTTCTTGTGGGTTTTTGTATTGATATTGCATGGTGCAAAAAGTCCAAGTGGTCAGAACTATTGAACATCTTAAAGTTTCAAAAATGGTGGAAAATTGTTAGTTTCGATGAGGGTCTTTATGAAAAAGAAATGAAAGAGTTTTGTTCTAATTTCAATATAACTGAGGGTGTCTGTGTGTCTGTTGTGAATGGTTGTGTGGTTACAATAACTGAAAAGAAACTGAGGGAATGGTTTGATGTCCAAATCGAGGGTTATAAAGAATACATTAAGGGTAGGGCAAAACTGAACATAAATGGAGCCTCAAATGCTAAAATTCTTGCTTTCTTTAACGCAATTCTAATGCATTATCTTTAGATAAAAAAGAATTGTCCCCATTTCACAAATTATTATTCCAGTTTGTTTGGCGTTTCATTCTACCCCGTTCCTCAAAAAGAACCCATGCTAGTCTAATGGATCTCTCCATTATGTATTGCCTTGCTAACAACATCAAGATCAACCTTCCCTCTCTGATTATCTCACATCTCTCTCACTGCATTTCCCACAACACCAAAGTGGGCTATGGAAATTTTCTCTCCTCTGTCTTCAAACACTGCAAAGTTAAATTGCCTGCCAGTCCCTCTTTTTGCCTTGAACCAGAAATTATCTTACCAAGGACACTCTGACCAGGCTTAGTTTGCGGTTGGTCAATGGGAAGATAGACTTTGAGAGGGAAGAAACGCCTATCAAGGTTGAGGTGGGTAGTAAGAGGAAGTTGGGTGAAGAGGGAGTTCTAAGTGGGTCTGTGAGGAAGAGTAAGAGGTTAGCTGGGTCCAAGTCTCTGAAGGAGCAGGATCAAGGTGAGACAGTGTTTATTCACCTAGACTCGGATCCAGTTCCTTCAACTGCTGTGGATTTTCCGTTGTTGTCTACTACTGGACTCAACAAGTTACTTCGGGAAATTCAGGACTCCTTGACCCTTTTGCACACCAGGATAAATGCCATAGAGACCACTGTCTCTACCCTGGATTCTCAGCAGCAACAACAAATGATAGCCATCAAGAATGCTGATACGGGGATCAGGAACAAGGTGGATGGTGTGCTCTCATAAATTGACTCTGTGGTCTCCTCTCTCTTCAAACGCTCCAAGCCCTAACTTTCTTTAACTTTGGAACAATTGAACAAGTTTTTTTGTGGCTGTAATTATTAAACAATTTCTTTTGGATCTCTCTTCTTGTGTCCTTCTGAGACACATGAAGCACTTTTAATTTATTTTTAATTTCTTCACTTTCTCTGCTTTTCTCTGTATATTGCTTAAAATCTGCTGTCCGTATTGTTGATTTCTGCATGCTTATTCTTTTCTGTGTGTTTGGATGGCTAATATTATGAGATCTATGTTTGAGCAACTTGCTTGATGCCTAGACTGTTGAATCTCTAGTGCTGCAGGTACACTACTTGGTTTTGATAATGACAAAGGGGGAAGAGATATTGTTGTGTATAAATTATTTTTTTCTTAGTTCCTATGCAAGTTTTTCTCATCCCTGTTCACAGTCAAGCCTGATCCTGTTCCCAGTCTTAGTCTTAGTTTTAGTTGAGTTTACTTAAGTCTAGTCTGTGTGCTATTTTTTTTATAGATTTTTTTTTCTTTTTCTTAAAAAATAAAAACATAAAATTTATTCAAATTATTTGTCATAATCAAAAGGGGGGAATATTGTTGTTTCACTATTTTGATAATGACAAATAATTAACTTTATTTAATTTTAGTTTTTTTTTTATTCACATGCCCTAGTTTATTTTGTTAGACTTGATCATGTGTTTTTAACTTAGTTTATAGTTTAAGATTTATTCTTTTAGTTTAAATTAATTTTAGATATCACAAATAATGTTAAATAACTTACGGAAAATTGATTAGGAGATTAATAAAAATTAAGTTGTTAAACGTTATTTGTGACAAAACCGTTTATTTATGGAGGTAAAAATTATGATATGATTGTGATTCCATAATATTCTGTTTAGTTAGTTTGTGTGCAGCTTTTTCGTATATTCCATAAACAAGAAGCCGCCAGAATCTAACCTAAACAATCGCCTAAAAAGGATGCATTGTGGTAGTTTATATATTTTAGGAACCACAACAACCCACCTACTAACAAGGCGTGGGAAAGTGGGGATGCGCGTGTTAGTGGCTGAATTTGTGGGCATTAACCAACTAACTCCCAACTGATATTTGCAACGGAAGATCATGGAAGAAGTGGCTGAATACAAGCTTCATGGGATCGTGGAGAAGATCGTGGAAAAGATTGGCCTATACAAATAAGTTGTTTGTAACAATCTTTTTATGTATGCTTTCAGAATTTTAAGTGTAATATCTTAGTGAAAGTGTATTCGGTTTTACTCTTCTTTCATTATTACTTAGAGTTTTATAGATTGGGTTGAGTGAATCTAAATCTGTAATCATTTCGAGTGAAAAGGAGAAAGAGAAAGAGAAGAGAGAAAGAGAAGAGAGAAAGAGAAAAGACTTCAAGTGAAGTCAAGAGAGAAAGTCAACTGTTCAGGGGGAACAAGTTGACTGGGAACCAGTTCCTAGAGGAACAGAGTAGGTCCGAGTTTAGGTTGTACAAAAGTGAGTTCTTTTGGCCTAAAGTTAGTAAAGAGAATTGAGTCAAAATCCCTCGTGGTCAAGGTTTTTCTTCCTATTGGGCCTAGGAAGTTTTTCTTGTAAAAATTCCGTGTTCCTATTTCTTTCTTGTTCATGCAATTATTTCTTTTGTATTTAATCATTCTTTTTATTTCCGCAAAAAGTTTGAAAATCTCCCCGCAGCAATAGGGCACTTTTTAACCGCAGCAAATAGCATTTATTCTACTAGTGTGTTAGGATTGAAGGTGATGATGTAGTAGGTGATGAAAATGACAACGAAGATAATAGTGACACTAAGGATGACGAGTTTGGTGATCGATTAGGTGAGATGTTGGAAGGGGCTTGTGACCATTTTAATGAGCGGCAACGAGTGTTTGACAATTTGTCTGAAGCTGCTGGGAAACCCCTTTATCCAGGGTGTACAAAATACACTCAATTGAGTGGGGTTTTAACTCTTTTCAACATAAAAGAGAAACATAATTTGACTGATGTAGGCTTCATAGAACTCTTAGAAGCTTTACAAGATATGTTTCCTGTGGGTAATTTGTTACCGAAATCTACCTACTATGCCAAAAAATTAATGTGTCTTTTGGGTTTGGAATATGAGCGGATTGATGAACGTCCGAATGATTGCATGTTGTATCGAAATGAGTATCAAGACCTTTATGAATGCCCGAGGTGTGGCAAGTCCCGCTACAAATTGCCGGATGGGGTTAAGCCTAGACCGGGCAATACTGGTCCTTCTGCGAAAGTGTTGTGGTATCTTCCAGTTGTGCCAAGGTTTAGGAGGCTCTTTTTTATCAAAGAAGATACACAAAACCTAAGATGACATGCTGATCGGAGAAAGAAAAATGGGATGCTTAGGCATCCAGCAGATTCTCCTCAATGGAAAGCTATCAATTCCGATTATAGAGAATTTGGTCAGGAAGCTAGGAATTTGAGAATTGCATTGTGTACAGACGGAATGAACCCTTACGATACTTTGAGTAGTCAACATAGTACTTAGCCTGTTCTTTTAGCGATATACAATCTTCCTCCATGGTAGTGCATGAAATGGAAATATATTATATTGTCTCTTTTAATTTCTAGGCCTAAGCAGCCGGGAAATGATATAGACATATATCTTGCACCTCTCATTGAAGATCTCAAAAAGATGTGGGACGAAGGTGTTACGGTGTTTGATGCTTATTCTAATGAAGATTTCAGGCTTCTCGCTATGTTATTCTGTACTATAAATGATTATCCTGCTTATGGGAATTTATCGGGGAATAAGGTCAAAGGGAAAAAGGCATGTCCCATTTGTGAGAATGGTATGGAGGCTACACATTTGCCACATTGTGGGAAACATGTCTATATCATTAATAGGCAATTCCTACATAGTTCTCATCCATATCGAAAGAAAAAATCACCATTTAACGGTTTTGTTGAAAATGCTCCAGCTCCTAGACCGTTAACTGGAAAAGAAGTTTATAATCGTGTTAAGGTCGGAGATGAGAACAATATTTGGTAAGGGGGTTAAACCTTCGGAAGACGATGGTGTCATTTGGAAAAAAGAGTCTATATTCTGGAGACTTCCTTATGGAAATACTTACCAGTTAGACATTGTCTCGACGTAATGCATATTGAAAAAAATGTTTGTGATGCAATTATCGGTACTCTGTTGAATATGCCAGGAAAGACTAAGCATGGTCTTAAAGTTCGTAGAGATATGGAGAAATTGAAGATTCGGCCTAATTTATGGCCAAAGGTTAAGGAAAAAGCTAAGAAAGAAAAGGGAAACATGTATTTGCCTCCAGCTTGCTATACATTGTCTAGGAAAGAGAAACGATTGTCCTGTGAGTGTTTATACGGTATTAAGGTTCCCACTGGATACTCATCTAACATGATAAGACTTGTTTCTATGACTGATCTGAAATTAATTGGGTTGAAGTCTCATAACTGTCATGTGATGATGCAAGTGTTTTTACCGGTTGCAATACGCGGGATTCTTCCAAAACATGTCAGGCTTGCTGTCATGAGGTTGTGTTCATTTTTCAATACCATATGCAACAAGGTACTTGATCCTGATAAGTTGGATGCTTTGCAAAATGAGATGGTGATCACACTTTGTCAATTTGAGATGTAATTTCCACCTTCTTTTTTTGACATTATGGTTCACTTAGTCCTTCATTTGGTAAGGGAGATTAAACTGTGTGGTCCTGTGTTTTTAAGATGGGCATACCCTTTTGAGAGACATATGGGTTCTTTGAAAAAGAAAGTGAAGAATCCAGCAAGACAGAGGCGAGTATTATTCAAGGAACAATTGCCGAAGAGGTTGGAGGATATTGTTCTTCTTATTTTGCTAAGGCTGTGACGATAGGTCTTCCAAAGTCCAGACACGAGGGTAGATTAGAAGGCAAAGGTGGGGTCGGAATGCGACATATTGCACCTTCATTGGGTGAGTTGCATAAAGCTCATCTTTTCGTGTTGCACCATGTTACTGAAGTTAATCCATACTTAGAAAGACATATGCGTGAATTGCGTCAAAAAAATCCGTCAAAAGGGGAGAGGGCATTATGAATGAGCATAACATGTCTTCATTGATTGGTTCCACAATAAAGTAATTTGTGAATTATCTGCAAACAACCATCATGTACCTGATACAGTTAAGTGGTTGGCATACGTCCACGTGACAGTTTTAACTCTTATGAAGGATATGATATCAATGGTTATACCTTTTACACTGAACGTCAGGATAAGAAATCAAAGGTGGTCCAGAATTGTGGGGTTTCAACGGTTGCATCATCTAGGGAGTATGCGAGTGCAAAGGATAAAACTCCGATTGATGCTACACAATCATATTATGGGATATATCAAGAAATATGGGAGCTCGATTATTGTGACTTCACTATGCCTATTTTTCGATGCAAGTGGACGGATAATAGACGTGGTTTGCAAAGGGATGAGTGCGGTTTTACTCTAGTCGATATGAGTCGTCTGCGTGACACTGAAGAACCTTTTATCCTCGCATCACAAGCAAAACAAGTGTTCTATGTATCTGATCCTAATAACACTCAGTGGTGATGCATTGTTGTTGATGGTAAAAGGCGAATTTTAGGAGTAGGTGATGTTGACGACGAAGAAGAATATGATAATTTTGATGATATCCCCCCTTTCTCAATCCCAAATGATGATGTGATGAATGTGTTTGATACTGAAAATATTTACATGCGAATGGATCACCAAGAAGGTATAACAGTCATCGAGCAACCTATTGACCAAAATTAAAGGTAAAAAATGTTCTATATGAGTAATTTGACTTGTTTTGGATTTTGTTACAATAATGTGATGATGTATATTGTTTTAAATTTCGTTAGCACTCTTTCTTGTTTCTATGTATATGCTACAAATATGGCTAGTGACGATTCGAGCGATCATTCATCGGAGTCTGATGCCCCTTTTCACCCAGAAAAGGAGGCTGACCAGGGAGAGGACAGTGATCGTGCTGCAGATGCGTTAGATGCATGGATGGAGAGATTTGAGCTAGAGGATGATAGGAATGCTTTACTTGGTATTGAGGTGACAGGTGAAGGGCAGCCAACCCCCCAGGTTTGCGTTTATTTCAATATTGTAAATATTCAATATGTAATTTACTTGTTTGTTCTCTAATTTAATTTCCTTATTTTGATTCTTAGATCCACGTCAGACCACTACATATCATGGTGCACAAGGGAGCGGGAAGAAGTCAAGTGGGAATCCAAAGGCATCTAGAAAGAGTAAACGAGGTCCCACGATGAATCTCCACAACACGGGAGATATGGTCTTAGAGTTTGATGATTTGGGAAGACCAACAGGTAAATAGATGTAATTTATCATACTTAGCTTATTCCAATTTCATGTTTGGATTTCTAATTGTTTCTTTACTAGGTCAATGGCGAGCCAAGTATGGTATTTGTCGAAAGGGAATAATAGTCAGTGATCTCCTAATTCATTGTATGTTGTTGGTGTGTATTACATGAAATAGGTGGTTTTGCGTCCACAATGATAATGATATCCATATAATAGTTCTTATGATATCACTACACATTCCCCTACATTCTATACATCTATTTTGACCAAGCTCTCTCATAATTTTGTCTATAATTTGAAATCCCTCCTCTTTGCATTTTATATCTTCATTGCATAGATATATGTTGCCCAAGACATAACATGCACGAATATATACTTCCGCGCAGGCCTTTTCCAACATGTTAAGTCCATTTTTCAATTTATTCTGTGTAAATATGTGTACTTTTAAAAAAAGTTTGCAAACCAACGTTATCGACCTTTTTTAAAAATACATAGTGTTTAGTTATTTTGGTTCACCATAAGTAATTAACAAAGACTTAAAAGTTACCATGCCAAAACGCAAAGAGTTTGAGGATTGTTGTATTCTAAACACTTGTTAAAAAATATAATGATGACAATTACGCCATGCTCAACGGATTAAACCCTCAATGAAGACACTTTATAGAACTATTTTTTCGGAACTAATTGCATTGAGTGTTTTGGAATTGTGAACCAAAACAAAATAAATTGATGGTTAGAAAATAGAAATAATGACATATATAAAAATTGATATGTATGAATCATATATAAATATGAAAAGTAAACCTCAATTTGCATTGAAATAAATCAAAAAACCTCAATTTGCATTGAAATAAATCAAATGGACTATCAACCACTACACATTGTATAATCTCGCTAATAATTTCAGTTGCCAGAATTATAAAAAGTTGTGGTATTCTTCTTGATAATAACTTCATTGTTTGTCGCTTTCTTCAAATTTGATTTTCCGACCAAGTAATGACCATGAGGGCTGATTTTGAACCCTTATGTCGTAAAAAAATTATGAAAGTTATAGCTTATTTACTCAATTACACATATCTTGGTCGAAATTTGCTTAACTTCTCACAAATTGAAAAAATTCAAATTGAATGGAAACAAAATATTCAAGATCCTTTTTGTATTAGTTTTTATTGCATAATTAAGTCATGAAATGATGTAAAGTACACAAATATATATATTTTTTTTGCGCAACTTCTCCCAAATGAACTAATTTAGAATTCAATGAAAACAATAATAAAGGGTCTTTTTTTAATACTAATTGCCTAATTTATCCCGAAAAGCATGTCAATTACACAAATTTGGCCGATTTTTCCCTTGATTGTCCCAGTTCGAAAAAGTCCGACTTCAATACAAACAATAATACATTTGGTCGATTTTTCAATACTTATTGCTAAATTTAGTCCTTAAATCATGACAATTACACAAATTTGCCGTTTTTGCCAACCTTTTCCCAATTGAACAAATTCCAAATTCAATACGAACAATAATAAATTGGAATATATAATTGATATTAATAATACAATCTTTCACCGATTAATTTTTAATCAGTAAACCTTTTAATTAATCCTTGAATAATGCAACCTTTTTGAGGTATTTGCTTTAAATAGGCTTTGACGTGTTGATAGTCAGTTTGTTGGGTAAGCCACATTTTCCAACTCATCCATTTTTCCCTTCCATTGCCTCCATGTTCCTATTCCTATGGTAAAGCGATAATGTTTTAGACGATTTTAGGTCATTTTGACTCACTAGAAGTAAATAGGGTATATAGGTTGCATCATTCAAGAATAATTTTAATTGGTGAAAAGTTGTATTATTAGAAACAATTATTTCTAATTAATAAATTTAGAAATAAGGAGCATTCTCATTTAATCTTGTCCCTATATATATCTATAAGAAATAAGAAATTTAGTCTACGAATTCTTTTTGAGATGAGTAGTATTTAAAAGTTATTAAAGATTAAGACTTTTAATTATAAAAATTAAATAAACTTGGTATTAGTTATGGCAATGAATTAGACTTGGTTTTTCTATATAGCTAATATATTCTAATATTAGAAATCACGACTGTTTTGCTCCATGATTTTATTGACTAACGAAGTTTACTTATCTGAAAAAGGCTAGTCAGATTAGGGAGTAAGGTGTATTAAGAGAATTAGTTAAGTTAGTGTTGTATTCCATGTTTTGATGATGCCAAATACTTAGGTTAAATTTTACTATATATTATTTATTTAAGCGAAAATTATAAAAAATAAAAAATAATGTAATGTTCAAATTTGCATTTATATCTTGTGGAGAAAGATTATTAATTATTTAATCTAAGTTAAGACATTTATTTTATACTCTTTGAATTTTTATCATATGGTATGTTTAATATTCTAGTAACTTAGAATCTTTGGATAAACGATTCTTTAAGTTAGTAGATATTTTGTTGCTGTTGTTATGCGTGAAAATCAGTTGGAAATTGTGTGACATACAATGTGGAGCTGATCCCTTGAAGCTCTCCAACAAACTCCAACCAACTCGCTGAAGATGCTCCCACGCACTAATGGCTAATGGAGGTAGTTTATTTCCGTTGCAAAAAGAGTAGCGGAAGTGCAGCAAAAAATCAGGATATGATCTCCATTACTCCACTCGCGCCATTTGAGGGGAACATGGAGCACAACATGTCCAGATGAAGGAAGTATTGCAGCAGCTATTTAAGGAAGAAATTGTTTGAAGAAAAACTTAAGAACTTTCAAGCTAGAATAAGTCAACCATTACTTAGAAAGTTCTTCTTGTAATTGCTTATTTATTTAACATACTCAGGCGTTGTTTGGTTGTATATGGGAAGTCATACTTCTTAGGAAGTTATCTTTTCCATGTATTTGAAATTCCTAGGAAGTGTAAAATTGTGTTTGGTTGACGATGGGAAGTAGAACTTCCTATGGGAAGCTCTACTTACCTAGGGGGACCTAGGTAAGTAACTTCCTCCATTTTGGAGGAAGTAGAACTTCCTAGGAAGTGCAAATTCCCATGATTTTGCCACAAATTTCTACTTCCTAGGAATTTGCACTTCCCATGATTTGTTTTATCAACCAAACAAGGCCTCATTATTGTAATATTCTTAGTGTGTGGGTTGAGAGAACTTAAATCTTGTATTCAAGAGTGAGAAAAGAGAAAGAGAAAGAGAAGAGAGAAAGAGAAGACTTCTAGTGAAGTCAAGTGAGGAAAGTCATGTGTTCAGGGGGAACAAGGTGAATGGGAACTGGTTCCTAGAGGAACTGAATGAGGATTGATTTATAATAAGTTATAATAACTATTATACATAAAAGAGCAAGGTTTCTTCATAAAGAATTGTGGAAGAGAACCTTGTTAAAAGGATCTTCGTGTGTTCTTACTTACTACTCCTTCACTTTATTATCTCTCTAATTTAGTTTATCTGCAAAAAGTTTGAAAATCTCCCCAACTACAATTCACCCCCTTCTTGTAGTTGATCTAGTGTTTATACTAGACTAACAGTTAGCTTCCTTATTTGAAGCCAGTGAGAATAAATTTATTTGTTGTTATTGTTTTGAGGTGGTGATTAGATAATGAATATGGAGATAATTGATCGAGTTCAAGCTAGAGTTGGTGATCAAGTATCTATATACAACCTTGGAGATTTATTAGTGGAGGATTGTATCGTATTTAAGGTAACCTTTTATAGTTTTATGTTTAGCAACATATATTTAAAATACCCATGTATGAATTATATTTTGATATTTTCTATTGTTTATAATTATGGCATGGTTAGATGTGTTTATATGAGTTAGTTGTGAATTGTTATTGGATGACTATAAAAGAACACTTTTGTTCTATACGTTATTGGAATTGTTTGGAAATGATATATTTAAGAAATATGATTTGAGTATGATAATGTAAAAAGAATTTTGTATTTGTTTTAGCTGGTTTAGCTTATGATCACTAGTGGAGTTTTTGCTTATTGTTGGGGTGATATTGCTGCGATTTTACCAATATGCAGCAATATATCACGTAAAAAGAAAAGGAAAAATATAAAATAACCATATTGCTGCGATTTTGGCCGAAAACCGCAACAATATGATTTCAACAGAAATTTTTTGAAAATTTTTGACTATTTGACCAGTTATATTGTTGCGGTTTCTGGCCGAAACCGCAGCAATAAATTAAAATATTATTTTTTTAATAATATTTGAACCTATTGCTGCGGTTTTCTAGAAAACCGCAACAATATACTATTAAAACACATGTGGCAGTTAATAGTGTTCTTGCTCCCTCACTATTTATATCTCTCATCTCGTCGTTTTCTCTCTCCACTCTCAACCTCTCCCTCTCTTCCCTCCTCATCCTCGTCTCGCCTCCGTTTCAGATCTACAACTCCTCGATATTTCTTCTTTCTCCCTCCTCCTCGAGATTTCTTCTTCGTCAGCCGTGCTTCTTCGTCGGCCGTTCGGATCGACAACTCCTCCTCGAGATTTCTCGTTCTTCGTCGACCGTTTTTCTTCAATTTCGTCGCTCCTCGCCACTCATTTCTCTCTCCTCCTCGATATTTCTTCTTCATCAGCCATGTAGATCGAAAACTCCTCGAGATTTCTCGTTCTTCGGTCGGCTGTTTAGATCGAAGACTCGTTTAGATTGAAGACTCGAAGATTTCAATTTCTTTTTGTCGTTATCATAAGCAATGATTTCTTGAATTAGGATTTTCATTGTTTTTTATCTTTTCTCGTTCTTTATATTTCGTTTGTTTCAGATCGGTTTTTTTTCGTTTTTCTTTGGGGGTGAAGGTAGCTCTGGTTTTTTGAATTCATGTGACCTATTTTCTTTTTTTAGGAAGTTTCTACTAATTTTAATTCAATTCTCATCTGTTTTTTATGTTATTGTTGTTGTCATTTGTTGTATTGAAGAACTGATTTTTTTGTATCTATTGATTTAACAAAAAATGTTAATTGTAAAATTTAGTTATATGTTATGTAAGAATATCGTTTTATATAATATATGAATATAAGGTTGAAAGTTTGTGTTATAGTTTATTTGTTTTTTTGGCACTCGTTCTCATATTGTATATGAATACTGAAGTTTTTTTTTGGAGCTCTACCTATTGCTGCGGTTTTTACCTAAAATCGCAGCAATAGGCTTAATTAATTTAAAAAATATCGATTGTTGCGCTCAAAAACCGCAGCTGTGGCCTTAATTGTTGCGCAGCCAAAACCGTCACAATAGGCCACTTAATGACCGCATCAATATGCATTTATTCTACTAGTGGAACTGAGTTAAAAAGTGGGCAAGGTACAAGTGGAGAAAAATTATTCAGATATAAGTTCAGTTAAGACCAGAGAAGGTCGAATACTATGTTATGTTATGTTATGTTATGTTATGTTATGTTATGTTATGTTATGTTATGTTATGTTATGTTATGTTATGTTATGTTATGTTATGTTATGTTATGTTATGTTATGTTATGTTATGTTATGTTATGTTATGTTATGTTATGTTATGTTATGTTATGTTATGTTATGTTATGTTATGTTATGATATGATATGATACGATATTTCAAAGCATGTACTTGCCAACGATTTGTGTTAAGTAATTGATCTATGCCAACGATATATGTTAATGAGTGGATGAATTCTTTTCCGAACAATTACCAAGCTTGCTTATTATATATGAAAAGCGTTTTCGAACTAAAAGCGATATATTTTTAATGAGTGAATGAATTCTTTTTCGAACAATTACCAAGCTTGCTTATTATGTGAAAAGCGTTTTCGAACTAAAACTGTCTGACCGACCGAGGTAAAGTTACTGAGTTTTTCGCTCATTTTAGTTTTTGTTTGTTTTGTTTTTCTCTATGTAATTTGCGGATTTGGGTTGGAAGCTCGGAATGGATTAACATGAGAGTTTAGTTGTAAGATTGTAATTATATTAGTATATTAGAGTAGCAATTTGTTTGTATTCAAAGTGCTTATTTGAGAACTAAATGCCTTATTATTTTGGGGAACGAGTAAAGTATTCTGTAATTAGATATTTGGTTTTAGAGTTATGTTGTGGGCCCTGACCCATATGTCCAGGATCGATTTGTAAAGTTATGTTTCTGCTGCAAGATAATGTAATTCGAGGTTTATAAAGTGTAAATCGAGGTTTATGAATGTTAAGTGTGATTAGCTAGCAGCTCGAAAGTTACGGGCTGTTACACATATCGTCGTCCTAATTGGTCCGATTAAAGGAAGATCATTTCAACAAGCTAAACCAAAACCGTTTTAAGAAACATAAAGTCTATTTATTTGTTTAAAACAATTTTGAGCCCATTTTTAAGAGCCTAATAAATTATTAATGATAATTAATTGTATTTTTAAGCCCATTTGCCAAAAGCCTAATTAATTATTTATGAGAATTAGTTGTATTTTTAATATAATATTTATTATTAATAATTCTTGATAATTAATAAATATTTATTAAATTTAAGGTTATTATAAAAATCAGATTTTTATTTCTAAAAATAGTTGATTTCTACCTTTAAAATATATTATTTTATCAAGGATAAAAGGGAATTTTTAAATGAACAAAATCTGATCAGATCTTCGGATGCGCTCTGCGCGCTTGGATGCGTATGGCACACTGATGTTGCACACATGCAACATAAAAGAAGTTAACAAATTTAAGAAGCGCAAAACAGTGGATTCGCTATGCGCGGCGTTATTGCGCGTCACATCGTGATGTGTGTGGTGCAACAATGTTGCGCACTATGCATCGTTCTTGTGTCAATCGCAACAGGTCTGCGCGCCTTGTATCTTTATATCTTATCCGATTTCCTATAAATAGAATTTGTTTTAACCCGAATTTAGAGGAAAACTCATAAACCTCATTTTCTCGTTGCATTGCTGGCATGCTTCGAAACTCTCTAAACTTGCTCGTTTAGAAAAAAAAAACCTATTTCAATACAAACCTTTACAATGACTTGTTACACGCCTATAATAATATACTAAAATAAAAACCAAAGGGGACATGTGTCATTCTCTCATTCAAAAAATTGCCTATTATGATATATTATAGGAAATAAAATATTCTATTAAAATTATACTATTTTTTGAACAAGAAATCTTAATCTTCATAAGAAATTAAAATGCAATATGTAAAAATAATTTTGTTAAGATTTTCAATTAGTTATACAAAAATTTAAGTCATAATATTCAAAATTAACTCATAAGAAATTACGTTTTATATATAATCCAGAAGTCTTTCACATTTATAGGTATTATATACGCCAAAAAAGGATAAAGATGTAGATTATTAAATATGTCATTCGTTCTTATTTATTAATATATATATTTAATCCATGAATTTTGTACTTCTTCTTCACTATTCATGTTCTCCAATTTAACTAGCGTTATTCATTAGGGATTTATTAATAAAGAAAAATTGTGTACGTGTGCGCTTCATTCGTTTCTTACAAGTGAGTCACTAATGTAATGGATTAGTTCCTCATTTATATTGAATTTTTTTTCAAACTAATTAATCTAATCCCACATGCAACAAATCCTAGAACAGACATTGGTATAAGGTGATGATGTGCATCGAAAAGACCCAAATAAAAATTAAATGGTATCTTTCTAAGCGAGTAAGTTTAAAGAGTTTCGAAGCATGCAAGCAATGAGAAAAAAGAGGTGAATATTTACGCAAGAACACTTGGAAATAAGTAACAAGCCAAAAACTCAACTCAATATTCAATATAATAAAAATACACAAATTTCATTTTCAAACCTTAAGTGTATATATATAGCTAGAGTTATAACCTAACAAATTTAAGAGCCCCAAAACAACAAAAACAAGTCCAATACAAATAAAACAATAATAAAAAGCTCGCTTGTATAAAGAAAACTAGGAGAGTTTCTTAGAGCATGTACAATGGTTGGTGTCTCTCCAACTAGCTCTCCACACTCTCTCTCATATTCTCTCTCTTCAAGCTACTCTCAAGAGCCATGTTTAAAAACACCCAACAACAATAAAACCCTTTAAAGAGCTCTCCATTCAACTTTTCATTATTTTGTGGTCCCCATGTCAATAAATGAACCTCATTTCATATTATGATCAAAGTTATATAAATTAAGTTATTCATGTAAATTAAATATAATTACAAATTAATCTTTTTCATAATTTAAGCAAAGTAGAATTTTTAAAAAATAATATAATTATGAGTGCTAATATTTAATTTTCATAAATTTGGCATGGAATGAAGAATTAACCTACAACATGAAAAACTAATTTTTAAATATCCAATATTAGGCTCATTTTATAGATAAAGAAAAATTATACTTGTTGACATAATAATTATTACCATCTTTTTTTTAATTTTTATAGAAAAGATCATTAAATGGTTGCATGAAGAAAAAGAATTGAAGTAATTACAATAAAAAGTGGATCCCACATTGGAGAGCCATCTCTCCATCAACCCAAATGGTATCTCCCCCAAGAGCCCTTTGGCAAAGTGTCTCCATGGAGAGACACCCAAGACACACCCAAGAGCCCCATTGTTGGGTAAGAGGTGGCTCTCCATTTTCTCTCTCCTTGGAGAGCTAGTTGGAGAGCTAGTTGGAGAGCCCCATTGTACATACTCCTAATAAAACAATAAAGGGATCTACTACTACAACACCAACGCCACCACAACAAAAACATTCAAAGAAGAAAAACCTTTTCTCTTTCTCTGGAATACCCCTGACACCTAAACAACTCAAACCCTTGCTCTCTACGCCGCCTCGAGCCGGCTCGCTGGTGGCTGGCTGAGCGCACGCCGCTCTCTTAGCCGCCGGCGAGCCTGCTTCCACCCCCTCCCGTTGGTTAGTTTTTGGTTTTTCAGTTTACTGGTTGTTTAGTTTTTTGTCTTTTTCATTCGCTGGTTTCCTTCCCCCGCCCCGTCGTCAGCTACCGTTCGTTCGTCTCCCCTCCGCCGTGTTCCCCTCCGCCATCGTCCCCCCTTACTTTCGAGTCAACTGTGGTCGTCGCCCAAACGACTCCCCTACCCCCTGTTCCCTGTCGCCTGTCGCCATTCCCCTCCCTCTCCCGCTTTGTCGTCTTCCCCTTCTCCGTGTCGAGTTGCCCACCACGGTGGCCTATAGGCCGTGATTCCTCCCTACTTTGTCATAGTTTTAGGGTCAGTTCCCCTCCCTATACCCCTAGTTTTCACTTTTCAGTGTCTGAAGTTAGGTTTAGGTTTCCTTTTCCCCGATCCCCCGCTCGTTTTCAAAAGTGGTTAGCTTTAGGTTCCCTTCCCCGTTCCCCTACTCTGTTTTTGAGCTTTAGTGTTAGTGTCCCCTTCCCCGTTCCCCTCTAGTGTTAGTTGTCAGTTTGTTGGTTTGTTCAGGACTCCGTCGTTGGCCGCTAAGATATCATGCAGTTTTTGAAGTTTCTATGGTGCTGGTTTTAGTGTGGCATTCTGTATTGGTTGTTGGTCTGTTTTGGGTATCTTGTTTACGTTCCTTCTTTCCGTTTTAATTTAGGGTTCTTTAGATCTAGTTATGCATCTATAGGGGTTGAAGTATTGAGTAAGATGAGAGGTGATGATCATTTTATTCATGTTGTGGTTAGATCTTCTAGGTTTGAGATTGCAAGGACGGATCTTCGGATCCATCAATTGGGCGATTTTCTTCAACATAAGTCACCCAGATTTCCAGTGATGACCTTTGGAGTCATCACACCTCAAAAATGCATCTTGTGGGAGGCCCTCCAATTTAATTTGGAGCTAAGTTATGTCCTCCACGCATTTCGAGTTTCTGTCTTGCGAGACGAAACTCGAGTTACCCTTGTTCAAGGGTCCGAAGTCACCTAAGGAGGTGATTTCTTGGTTACTTTCATCAGTAGAATCCCAGGAAGGTTTTTATGTTCAAGGATCTTGGGATTTTGTGGCTAGTAGACTTTGGGAGTTACTAGGTGAGTTACGACAATCTACCTTTGAAGATCGTTTTGGTGTCTTCTTTCAACATGTTTCCTCTCATTCCATGTCTGTTTCATCAAGACCTTTGACCCACATCCTCTCATCATCGTTCGAGATTAGTCTAAGTTGGTCTGCATATGTAATAGGTTGTTTTTATTTCATCGAGTATATGTAAGAGCAAATGCAGCTCTTCTAGTTTCATTTGCTTTGTCTTCTTTTAGTTGTATTAGTATTAGGTTGTACTTTCAATTTTAATTAATGCAAATTTTCTCGATGTCAAAAAAAAAAAACAATAAAGATAGTGAAAAGAAACAGTGTTGATATGCATTAGCTAGCTGACACCAACAAAGCACATTGGTGGTAATTCCATGATGCAATAAGTTAAAGTTTGAGATTTACCAAAACTAATTGTTTCTTTATTATTCAATTATAAGTTCCCACAATGTAATTTGTTCCAATAATTATTATACAGTTTTTGGTTCACAAACATTGGAAAACAAACATCATTTTTAATCTACCAACTGAAAACCAAAACAAAACATAATTAGCACACAAGGGAGTTAATGAAGGCGCTTGCATACAAGGAAACCATTGCTTATTGGTGAATGGCATATTTCTACTCGAAGATTTTGTGATAGATCCTTAGTGAACTCAAGGCAACGTTGTCTAGCAAGTCTCTTGTTTTCTGGCACATCTTGCTCTTCTTTTGCCACATACCCTTCGCATAGTGTGTTACTAAAGCAAATCAACCCTCCTATTTTCACTAGCTTCACTAATCTCTCATAGTAGCTCATGTAATTACTGGTGTCAACTTCATTGATGAATGCAAAATCGAAACTTCCCAAGTTTAATTTCTGCATAAAGACACATATATTGATAAATATATTAAATATGTTATACTAAACAATCCATCTATCAGAGACTAATATTCACATTATTACTGCCTCAAGATGTTGGATATTAAAATTAATTACTTCCTGCGTTTCAATTTAGTTGTGACACTTTTAAGTCACAGACTTCTAGGAAATTTTTGGAGAGGAGAGAGATAAATAATGAAAATAAAAGGGTCACATGTAATAGGAGATAGAGATAGAGAGAAGTTATTACCCAAAATGAAAGTGTATATGTAATCTCATAGATAGCTCGATGGTTTGTAATATCTAGTTTGTTATATTTTCGGTGGGTTGTAAAAACTAGTCAAGCTCAGTTTAGTTTTTGTTTAATTGTCGTTTATCGTTTGGATTTACTTCATGTAGTTCTTACTTTCGTTTTCAATTAACGGGAATTTCACCGATGTTAAAAAAAATATTTGGAGTATGTGAACAAATTTATTTACTTCTATGTACATTATATAGAATTAGATCCAAATTTTCATCGGCCAACAATTAATAGAAAGATGAGACACAATCGAAATACAAAACAAAATTATCTAATGAAGGAAACAATAGTTGGCTTGAATACTGAAATTTACCACTCAAGTGTAACTCGAAGGCTCGGACCCGACTACTAATTCTTATTTACAATCATGCATCTCAATTTTCATACCTTTAATAATAAATAATAGAGGTTTACCCCTTTTTTGCACCCTAAAAGAATATGATTTCCATATGCGACAATATAATATTTCATATGTTTCTTTTAAATTTACTCATTTCACTATATGGGATTAAAAAGTGGATAACATATGTGGAAAAAGAGGAAAAAGTAGATGTAACATGTTACTAAAATTTGAAAAAGCAACCGTATGTAGATAAAAAAGGACCAGACCAAAAAAGAAAGTGTGTAGATTAAAATGAAATGAAATTAGTAACAAATTACAAAGCCAACGATAATGACTTTATTTTGTTGAATAGATTAGAGTACTCACATCTTTGGCAAATTGATCAAGAACGAGAAGCGCTTCGGATTCAATGAAGTTAATTTTGTTTTCAACTCCTGCTTTTATTATGATTGGTAAACCAATTGTCTCAAATAATTCTGGGTCAGCACTGATGGCTAGAATCTGCAAATTTCACAGAAAATGCTCCTTGTAATTATTGCATTTAATTTATATGCATGCATTGCTATTTTATTGGATTTTGTTGGGTGTAATAAACATATACTTACTTCACCATCTTTTGGAATTGTAAGAGCTGTTAATAGTGTGGAGTATCCAGTTGACACTCCAATTTCAATGACCATCTGGGCATTCACTAGCTTCAATAGCATGGCCAAAAATTGTCCACGAAGTGGGCATGTAACAAAGGAGTCTCTGAAATGAATAATAAATGAACACTCTCATGGTTAAGCATTAATCACGCACCTAATATAAAATTCAGGCCCGAGGCCCGGCTATTAGGCTGTGCAAACAGCCCAATAGCACAGGGCTCGGAATTTGCTGGGCCCAAAATCTAAAAGAACACACAATATAATGTATTTGTGACGCTTATAATACAATTACAGAGGTTGGAGGAGTTGGTCTTTGTTTTTAATACTCCATAAATAGAGTCTTGACTCTTGAGGACGCTGTTTCGAGTTGACTATTTCCCTTTTCTTTTCAACTATTTTTATTACTCTTTTTTGTTGCATTCTTTACGGTATTTTATTTTTTTTGGGAAGTGCAATATTTGCCAAAGAAGAGTCAAATAATTTGTGGCCACTAGTTTAATAGTTAATAAGTCCAAATGAAGGTCTCGGGTTCGAGCCTTGGGTATGGAAAAAATCCCAGCTGGGAGGGATGCTACCCTTTGAGGTACCCATGCAAACTCCCGCGGGAGATTAGTCCACTCGCCAAAGGCGGTGGGAAACTCCTCGTAGTAGGACCAAAAAAAAAAAAAGAAGTCCAAATGAAGAGTCCAGGTACTTCATCATGTAAATCTTCTTTTTTATAGTAACTTTTTAGGGTGACATAGTAAAATTATTAATGCATGTTATCTCTATTCTCTGTAAGTAGAACATTGGTAATAGCTTTGTTTAGTTTTGAGTTGTTATATATATACAATCTCAAATAGTTTGAACACTGTACAAATAAAAATAGTTTGGAGTTTTGGTTTTTCAGTTTACAAGAACATAGTTATATAATATTATACAAGAAACTTTTTATATCATTGAAGTTCCAAAAAAAAAAATGATATTAGGGGCCCAATCCTAAGATTAGAACAAGGCCTCCAAAATGTTTAAAATGGCCCTGATAAAATTATATAATAAAAATTATATATATTATTTTTGCTGGAAAAAGTTAGTATATTTAAACCCTACTTTAACGTAACTATATTTATGGTTCAAGTGTTTGAAGTAATATCTTTATGTCGTGTTGAGATCTTCTAGAGTTTCAAAATAAATCTACACGGTAGAGTTCGTTAAATAGCAGTCATTGATTAAGAAATCAAAGGTTTGTATTTTCTTTCCCAAAAATCCCCCCTATTTTCCCCCCGAATATCCTTCCCATATCTTTTCCTTTCTCACTAATCATAAACCATTGATTTTATAATATATGGTCAGGATTCAACTCTACTTTGTAGAGTTTTCATAAAACTCTAGAGGATCCGGACCCGTTGCGCTAGTCGATAGGTATTACTTATGATGTGGCTATTAGTCATTTTATCCATTAGAATTAATCAATCATATATTAAACGGTTATTTCACCAAATACCCCCGACAAATCGCGAAATTCACAATATACCCCCAATGTTTCAACAATTCACCATATACCCCTGACTTTTCATTTTTGTGCACCAAATACCCTTTTTTTAACTGCCGTTAACTCACAGTTAACTTTATTTACCATTTTGCCACAATTAACTCCTAACCCTAAAATCTAAACCCTAATCTCTAACCCTAATCTAAATACTAACCCTAAAATCTAAACCCTAATCTCTAACCCTAATCTAAATACTAACCCTAAAATCTAAACCCTAATCCTTAACCATAAGCCCAACCCAGCCCAGCCCAACCCTTCCCCCTCCCCCTCCACCATCCCCCCACCCCTCCCCTGCCGCAGCCGCCAAACCCTCCCCCTTCCTCTGCCGCAACCTCGCCAACCCCTCCCCCTCCGATCCCTCTGCCGCAACCCCCCACCCCTCCCCCTCCCCCTCCCTCTGCCGCAACCCCGCCAACCCCTCCCCTCCCCTCTGCCGCAACCCCCAGCCCCCGTAGCCCAGAAATTCGAACAACAACACTAACGCAGTAGTGGAGCGAGCGGAGGAGAGAATTTCCGGCGAAGCCAGCGTGGTGCGACGCGACACTGACGCAGCAGTGCAGCAACGTAGGGAGTGGTGCAGCGAATTGAAGGGGATGGTGCAGCGAAGAAATAAAGGAGAGAGAATCTCCGACAAGCCTGGCAAATCGCCGGCGAATTGAAGGGGATGGTGCAGCGAGGTCGGCGAAGAGAGAAGAATAAGGGAAAGGGGTTCGCAGAGGGAAGGGGGCTGCGACGGAGGGGGATGGGGGAGAGGGATGGGTGGGGGGTGCTGCACCGGTGAACGAAGAGGGGGAGGGGAGCGGTGCTGCATCGGTGGGGGCTGGGGTGGGGGGCGCCGGTGGGGGAAGGGGAGGGGTGGGGGCTGGGGTGGGGGAGGGGGCTGGTGTATGGGAGGGGGTGGGTTAGGGTTTACATTTTAGGGTTAGGTTTAGATTTTAGGGATTAGGGTTCAAATTAGGGTTAGTGAATAATGATGGCAAAATCGTAAATGAAACAAACGGCGACCTAATGTCCGTTAGAAAAAGGGTATATGGTGCACAAAAATGAAAAGTCAGGAGTATATGGTGAATTGTTGAAACATTGAGGGTATATTGTGAGTTTGTTGATTTGTCGGGGGTATTTGGTGAAAAAACCGTATATTAAACATCAGAATCAGATAGTCCTCACATATTACATATAAATATACATAAAATATGATTTAAAAGCATGTGGACATTCAAGTTATTATAGTTAATTAGGAAAACATTTGGGTGTTCCTAAGAATTGACAACCTTCAAAAATTTAGTAATTTAAGTAGTTGTACTTCCCAATAATAAAGTTCACCCTAACTATTGTTTAATGTCTAATGCATACTTACAACAAAAAAATTTAAAAGAGACGGCCTAATTTTAATATAAAAATATACTTAGTCACTAAATGGATTAAACTAGTCACCAAAAGAAATTAACTTAATCACTATTGAACTAGCTAATTCTCTTTTTAATATTAAACTTACCATTATCTAATTTTAATTTAAAAATAAACAGTTTTTTACAAGACAAACTCTACTTACAAAGGTTGGTTAACAGTGGTGGCGTCTCTCAATTCCTTCAAGAGTTCGGGCTCCCTTGGGTATACGCTAGTTTCCAGAATATACTGTTCGATCATCATTGAAAACATCACAACATTATCAACGTACACGTAACAAATTAAAATTTACTCTTACTTAATAACAATACTTTAGAATAATAGAAGTGAAAGATGTTATGGTAACAATATTAGTACTAAACTATTCCGTTTGAAAGCTTTCAATACCTTGTATAACTTGTCATTCTGTAGCAGTGATTTGTCAGCAATCGAAAATGACTCCTTTGAGGTCATATCTTCTTTGAACTCAGCAATTTCTGGTTTTATATATCCTTGAATAAGAATCTTTCTTAGAATTAAAAGAATAGAGCAAAGAACACCATATTGGATAACTATGTACATTAGACTTTTTTAATTAATGATCGTCACTTATTTGATTTTTTCTAATATGACACTATTTTTTAGTCCTCGGTGGTGACTCAGAGAAAAATCTTATGGTTATGAATTAGGATCATTTAAAAAAATTGTTTAAAATCTATGATTGCCTAGATAATTTTCAAATCAAAGAAGTGAAAATTCTATTATGCTCCCAGGAACACGGTGGACACCATGCACACCATGTATTCGGTAAATTTGTTCTATTTCCGATAAGTAAATGTTCTATTTCAGCAAATGTTCATTTTAAGCATATTTTTCAGCAAAAAAAATATGTTCTAGTTTTCGAAAAAATTGTTCTAATTTCAATAAACAAATGTTATATTTCAACAAATGTTCGTTTTAAGTTTATTTTTCAGCAAAAAATTATATTCTATATTTTGTGAATCTGTTTCATTTTCGATAAGCAAATGTTCAATTTTAAAAAATGTTCTTTTAAAACTTATTTTCCACCAAAAAATATGTTCTATTTTCACTAAAAATATGTTCTATATTTGATAAACATATGTTCTATTTAAGTAATATCTAGTAATGTTCCACTTCAACCAAAAATGTTCATTTTCGTATTTGGATTCTGGTAATGTTCCACTTCAACAGTAAAATGTTCTTTTTCATAAATGAATTTTTGTAATGTTCCATTTCAACAATAAAATGTTTGTTTTCGTAAATGAATTTTGTAATGTTCCACTTCAACAGTATAATGTTTGATTTCGTATTCGTAAATGTTCGTCTTCGTGTTCGTAAATGTTCTATTTTTTTTATTGTGGGAGCACAGTTCTCATTGTACTCCCGGGAGCACAATGCACGCATTATCAAAGAAGCTTGAGTAAAAGCAAAACAATATTACCCGCTAATAAGAATAAAAGTACTTGAGATAAAAATGTAGATTTTACACTGAATGTATCTAGAATCAAGTAAATAAAAGGTATTTTTTTAAGACAATGTATTTATATCACTTGTCAATATATATGTTGCATGTGCTATTTGAGTACATATACACAATAATACACTAAGTAAGATATGAATCATAGATATAGGAGGGGGAATAAGGATGAAAAATAATAGCGGCAGAATTTGTTTCGTACGTAGTACTATATGTCATTAGTTCATCTTATATTCCCCTCAAAAAAAAAAAAATTTCATCTTATATTATTAAAACTAGTTTTCTAGCTTGTAGTTGTACTAAGCAGATACATAATTTTTTTTTTTGGGTAATCAAATCTATAAGTTTTAGTTGAACTCAACCTGAATAGAGGATCATTTGTCCACAAGTCTATACTCCAATCCCTCGCACATAGGGATGGGCAAGGGTAGGGTCTGGGTAGGATCCAGCCGGACCCTAGACCCGAACTCTAAATTTTTTTGCAGACCTGGACCCGGATCCTAAGGGTTTGAAAAAATTGGACCCTGACCCAGACCCTTAGGGTCTGAAGGGTCTAGAGGGTCTAGAGGGTCTATAGGGTCCAGGCTTAAATTCTTTAATTGGCCAAATTTTCAGCATTATTAATATCAATAATCATCTGAAATTCGCATGACACAAACACAAAAAATCGCATGAAACAAACACAAGAATTTGCATGAAACAAACACAAACATATAAATTGAAAAAAAGAAACAAACACAAACTTATAAACTGAAAAAAAACGAAACAAACACAATTCACAAACATATAAACTGAAAAAACAAAACAAACATACAAACTAAAAAAAACGAAACAAACACAACTTACATAAGAGTTCTGAATGGGTGTTTTGGTGTTTTAGTTTAGCTATTAGTCTTTTAGAAAATTAGTTTGTTTTTTTTAAAAAGAGTTAAAATGTATATATTAAATACGTTTAGGGTCTAAGGGTTGGGTCTGAGTAGGGTCTGGGTCCAAAATTTTAAGACCCGGACCCTAAAAAATTTACTTGGACCCAGACCCGGACCCGGACCCTTAGGGTCTGAAAAAGTTGGACCCAAAGCCTTAAATTAGGGTTGGGTCCAACAGGGTCCAGGTAGGGTCCTGGACCCATGCACATCCCTACTCGCACATTATAGTAGGATGTTGTCATTAGTTCATATACCTAATTTTGCTCTAAAATTTAAGTTAGTTTATAATATTAATGCAACATCAAATGTCATATTCAGTTCAACCGGCCTTAAAAATCATTTTATATTATCCAAAAAAACATTGTGATGCATGTGAAATCTTATTAGATTCATCTAAATATGTAGTTTCTTAATATTAATTTTCTATAGTTCTTACTTATATATAATTAGATATATTAAATCTCAAAACTGTGCATTCACAAACATGACAAGACTTTTGGGTGCAAAGAAAAAAAAAAGAGGCAATATAGCTGAATGAATTTTTCAGAAGATTTGTTATCAGTTGAGATTCTAAATACATTGACTCGTTGAGATAGTCGACCAAATTTGATTAATTTTGTATGATCTTCAAGGAAAGGAGAGGAAGTGGTTAAACTAAAAAAAAAAAAGTAATTTTTTATAACAATCCCCCTTATGTTTTACTCATTTTGAAAGTGCTCACCTTATATTTTTTTTTTGTATTTTAGGGTCTGTTCTCTTCGACATAAAACAACTGAACTGAATTGAACTGAACTAAATTGAACTGAACTGAAATGAATAGTGATATGTGAGAGTAAGGGTCTGTTCTCTTCGGCATAAAACAGCTGAGCTGAACTGAACTGATTGGAGCTGAACTGAACTGATTGGAGCTGAACTGAATTGAATTGAATTAAATTAAATTCAATTGAATTAAATTAAATGTAATAAATATATAAATATTATTTAAACAATAATAATATGAATATTAAATAATTATTATAATGATAAGTAATAATAATGAATAATAATAATATTATTTTGGATATTTTAAAATGATAGTTATAAATAAATAATATTAATAATCATAAATTAATAATAATAACAATTAATGATAATAATGATAATTAATAATTATTATTTTATATTATTTGTATTAATATATTAATACTTGATGATGATATATAATAACAATAATATCTAAGAAGTAAATTAATATTACTATTTTGATAATTATATTTAATAATAAAAATAATGATTGGGTTGGACCGCAAAAATTACATCATAACCGTCGTGACGCGATTTGATTGATTTATGGGCTAAAAACATGGGTTTATTTGTGCTTTGACCTAAACCATGTTCCTTTAATAATAATAGTAATAATAATGAGTAAAGCTATAATAAAAAAATAATATATAGAAACAATAATAATAATAATAATAATAATACTTAATAGTAATGATATAAAAATAAATAACAATAATAATAATAATAATAATAATAAGAATAATTAGTAAAATAAATTATACCAACATAATAATAATATTTAACAAAATGGTTATATATAAAAGAATGGAGTTGAACTGAACTGAACTGAAAATAAGCTGGGGAGAACAGGCCATAAAAGTATTGTCCAGAGCTGAACTGAACCGAACCGAACTAAATTGAACTGAACTGGAAATAAGGTGGGGGGAACAGGCCCTTACTCCCTTAACTTTCCTATCTTTTAAAATTTCACCATCATAAAACACTTTATGTCCAAGATTTTGTTTCTCCCATTTTCTTTCTCTCTATCTCTCCTTGATAGGCCCGGCTAATTTTTATTTCATCGTGGATTGAATTACAAAGTCGATATATGAATTTTCGCTCACTTAATTGTAGAGTTAGTTGGAAAAATTTTGACAATTGAGAGAGAATTGAGATTATGGGAGTGTTTGACAATTAGAATTTTGGAGCAAAAAGAGAGGTTTGAATCACTTTTAGAGTTTTGATTAGTCAACAACTTTAAAAGGGGTCAGGGGTGTTTGCTAAAATAGAGTTTTAGAGAGTTTTGGAATGAAAACTCTCCAAATGAAAAAGCTCATATTAGGAGCTTTTTCTTTAGAGGATTAGGTAGAAATATGTTTAATGATTTTTTTGCCTCTAATAATAATACTACAGATATGTATTAAAATGTCTATAAATGTCATTTTACACAAACAAATGACAATAAGCTTTTAGTAATCAATTAATTTTTACCAAACACATTTATAAAAAAAGTTGTCAGATCAGTAGTCAAATCTGTTGAACAAAAAGTTAAAACTCTAACAGCTGAACTCTAAACTCTATTTGTCAAGCGAACGGGGCCTATAAGCAAGGTTTGAGGAGTAACATGGAGCTATCGGTTGGAATTGAGGGAAATTAATAGGTGGGACCACGTTAGATGCAAAATAGACGAAAACCATTCAATGCTAATGGAATTTAAGAAGTTATTAGTTATGTTAATGTGGAAAAAAAGTATAAGGTGGTTATTCTCAAAGTGGGTGAAACATAATAAGAATTTTTTCCTTGGATAATGCAAAAGTAGGTTTTAATTCACAAAATATGTCCAAAAAAATTAAAATTCCCTGCGTACCGTCCACGTAGGACGGCACGCGAGATTATTTTTTTTTAGTAAAACCGCTACTTGCAGTAGCGGTTTACAAGTGCCGAGAATTTTTTTTTTTTTTTTGTAAACCGCTACTCCGAGTAGCGGTTTATTATGAAAACTGATATCTGCTTACCATATTTTGCGCAGGTAAACCGCTACTCAGAGTAGCGGTTTATATTTATAAGCCGCTACTCAGAGTAGCGGTTTATTATAAAATTAAACCGCTACTTTGAGTAGCGGTTTCCGCGGGTTAAAACAAAAAAAAAAACAATTTTCTCGCGTGCCGTCCTACGTGGACGGTACGCAGGGAATTTTTATTTTTTTGGGCATATTTTGGGAATTAAAACCCACTTTTGCATTATTCAAAGAAAAAATTCAACATAATAAGGTAGTTATTATTAAAAATTCCTTAAAAAAAAATGATTTTTGAAATAATGGAAAGTTTTAACATATTAGTTGTCCACGGTTTATACATGTTTAGTAATAGTTTTTTGAGAGTAAAATACACTTTTGGAGACTTACCTTTCATACTTTTCATTATCTAGGTACTCACCTTTTATCTTTCATTGTTTGGGGATTGATGGTGGGGAAAGTTAAATTCTGGTGTGGTTGAGACTTTAAAAAAAATCTTTTTTTTCCCCTACTTTCTTGCAATACACTTGCTTTTAAAAAGAGGGAAAAATAAAACCTTTTAAACGTTTACCATTAGACTACTATCAGTTCATGTTCTTTCTTTGCAAAGAGGAATTCATGAACCATCTCTACTCTAGTAAAAAAACAAACTCTAATCTTTGCAAAAACCGGGTACTACATCAAATTCATGTTCTTTCTTTGCAATTTTGAGATTTAATGCTGTAATTAGAAATCTATTTGTATATGTAATTGGTTAGGGTTTAGGGATTAATCTAAATTTTAAATTTTTTGAAGGAAATTCGACATTGCGTGATTATATCTAGTTCGGATAGAAACACAATTTATATGTAAATTATTCAACTTTTGTGGCCATAATTGTGTACATGCATGTGGTATTAATAAGAACATGAAATAGAGTATGCAGTATTTGGGATTGATTTTTTTTTTTAATTGAAAAAATTGTAACTTGGTTTTAGTTTTTATCTACAACTTTATATATATAATTTTCTTCTTCTTATGTACATATTTTTTTTAGGCACATTGGTGTTTACATTGATATTTTAGTGATCAATATTGTGGTTTGATTTTCGAGTACAGTTGGTAGCTAACAATCCTCAAAGTATATGTATTTTTGTTTTATAGTTTTAATTATCTATTGTATTCGTTTTAAAAAATTAATAACCTCACGGAATCTTATTTTCCGGCCATCATCAGCCCCCAAACGATAAAAGATAAAAGGTGAGTCCCCAAATGATGTAAAGTATGAGAGGTAACTAGGGCTGGCAAAAGTTGACCCAACCCGACAACCCGACCAGAACCTAAACTAAAATAAGCGGGTTAGTGTTGGAATTTTTAAATGGGTTGACACAATTAACTCATTTAATTAAACGGGTTAGGTTCAGGTTGACATTTTCGACCTGAAAATGACCTGTGTTTGACCTGATTAACTTAATTATATAGAATATTCTAAAAAAATATTGATAAATCTAAAATTTGGTTAAAATATCTCTAAAATATGTCATAGTTATTCCAAGAAACTCTAAACATGCATACTTTTAGTAGTGAACTTGCTCATTTTGTTTTCAAGAAAATAATTATTTTTCAATAGAATGTATTAAATGGGTTAAACAAGTTATACAGTAACCTTTATATTAAATGGATCGGATCAGGGTTAATTTTTTCAACTAGGCCTGTTTATTAAATGAATTAGGTTTGGGTTGAGAGACTTTTTCACCCATTTATTATCGATACTAACATGAACCCGACCCAACCCCACCTGATTGTCAGCCCTAGAGGTAAGTCCCCAAAAGTGTATTTTTTTAAAAAAAAATCAAACTTCTACCTTGATTTCAAATACTTAAGCTTCGGTTTACCTTATTTTTGCTTATTTCAAATCTAATCAGATCGGGTCAGATCAGATTAGAAAAAATAAGTTCAGATCAGATCATGCTTATATTTAAAAACTCATTATTACTATTAATACTACTCCCGTTTTCTTTTAAATTTACTCACTTCACTTTGGGGAAGAACCAAAGAAGAAGTACAAAAGGAAGAAGTACAAAAGTATGAGAGATAAATTGAAAAGGTGGAGAGAAAAACTGAAAAGTAAGAGAGAAACAAAAGAGTGGGTTAAGATATTAAAAAGTGAATGACATGAGTTGAAAAAGAGGAGAAAATAAATGTGATATGTTACAAAAAATAGAAAAAGCAACAGTGATTAGATTAAAAAGAAACGGACTAAAAAAAAAGGAGGGAGTATTATTTACTAGTACATTTGTTCAAAAGGATTATTATTGCTGTCGTTGTACTTATTAATTATTAATATTGGTAATTATTATTAATCTCGTTCTTATCATTATAAATATCATTGTTATCATCATTTTAAGTAATTTTGTTGTTATTAAATAATAGGAAATTAAAAACCACGTGTTAAGAGTATAAGATTGGCACAAAAATAAGAAATATATAAAATATGATAGCTCAAATTCATGACAATAAAACAACTAAGTTCAGATTAAATTTCAAAATAAGCTAAGTGTGAAATACAAATTATAAATTTAGATCCGGTATACCTCTTCCTACCGAATTCCAACGTAAAAGAGAACTTAGTAGTAGTATTTAGGTAAGTTTTCATAGTTGTTTGTATATCTTATTTTATTTTATATGAAAAAAAATGAGTTAAGTTTGCCGACTTCTCAAGTGTGAAACTTTTTTTATTTTAAGGGAAAGTGTGAAACATTTTAGAAGTGCTCTTATAAATTAATGACTTGAGTTGTAAAATTAGTTTTAGTAATTATTATTATGATTATAAATATTATTGTTGTTATCATAATAATGATAATAATAATAATAATTATTATTATTAATAAAAGTTGGGTAAAAATTGTGATAGAAATAAAATGATAATAATAATAATAATGATTATTATTATTAATAAAAGTTGGGTAAAAGTTGTGATAGAAATAAAATGATAATAATAGTAATACTATAAATAAGATCTTATAATGTACTCACTCTGTATTTCTTATCTTTCCTACTTTAACTTTACACGTTTGCCAATGCACTTATTCTACATTAAATATCTTTTATTACATATTAGTAAAAATTATAATAATTGCATATTAATAAAGTACTCATTGAGACGAATCAAACAACATCCCACATGACTATATTATTTCTTATATATTGAGAAAAATCTAAAAGATTCTCTCTGATTGTGCATACTGTCAAGATTTTAAGTGAGAAAGATAAAAAAAAATACAGAGGGAGTATTGCATAATAATGAATGGCAAAATAATAATATAATAGTAATAATATATGTTATAAAAGATAAGATCTTGTAAATCAGATCAAATCAGATCAGATCAGAAAAATAAGTTCAGATCAGATCAAATCAGAAAAAATAAGTTCAGATCAAATCAGAAAAAATAAGTTCAGATCAAATCAGATAAATTGAGATCAAAAATTTTTAGGTGAACTAAACATAGCCTTAGTATTGATTTATTGGTTTTAACAAATCCAAATAAAAAAACAAAGAACGTTTAGACAAAAATAAGTTTCACTTTCGCAAAAGATAAATTAAGTTAAGCATAAGCAAGTTAAGTTGACAAAAAAAAGTTTTGTCAAGTAAAAAAAAAAAGCTAAATTTATCAAACTACATGAAGATAACTAGATAAGGCTCTTTTCTCCAAATTATCATTACGGAAATTAAGAAATGTTCAGGAAAATGAAGAAATGTTCATGAAAAGTTCAAAAAGTTTATTTCTCTATATATTACATTTTAAGGATATATTTGCAACTGTATAAACCATTTTGTTACTCAGAAATTCAAATTTTATGTATTCATAATGATTCTTCGATGTCTGGTATTGTTGTGTTGTTTTATGAATATTACCCATCTAGAATTTTTTTTCAATTTAAGTCATTTTCTAAATCTTATTTTCTTGATCACAGCTTCAACTTATCCATTAGTTAAACAAAACTACACAAACAATTTTTTTTTTACTTAATCTCATATATTTGTTCAAACAAAAATAAAATAAGCTCTTAAGGGAAACTAATAAAAAGAAAGCATAAATGTAGAAGAGTGCATACCTTATTGGCTTTTGGTGAGCAGTGCCTTGTTCGAGTAATATTGTCTCAAGAATCTCAACTTTAAAGTTGCAAAAAATTGGATTGTTCAGTAGTAAATTGATAAGTATATTCATTTGCTGAATTGATCTTCTACTGGGTCAAACAAAAGACCAAGAAATTCTGAAGTCGTCGCTTATTTTATATTGTAACCTCATTTTGACACAGATTAATCAAGTGGGAATATATTTTTCTTCAATATCACCACACATCATTCAAATCCTGGGTAAGCCTGGGTTTCAAACTTTGACAAGAGGAGTACTTCAGCAAATTTGACTAATATATTGAGTTTGAATTTTATTTGGAAAAAATTTGTAATAGAGGTTTGAATTTTAGGAGATAATTTCTAAAAGTTGTGAACTATTGATTAATCTATATCGATTCTTAAATCTTAATTTTGGTTAGCCTTAATTATTTGAAACTAACGATTTTTTTTTTTTTAAATCTCACTTACTTTCTACTTCCTATTTCGTACTTTTTATTTCCTACTTCCTACTTCTCTCAATTAACCATTCCGGTGGCACCCATGTTTTACATGTCCCTATTAATTCAATCTCAAGTCTCTGAGACTCAATAAAAATTAGAGAATCTTTATAGTAAACCTGGGTGTACCATGCTCATGGTACATCCAGGGACATTTTCGTAATTTCTTGCAACTTAAGGTGTACACCCAGCCCAAACTTTTCAGCCAGGTCATAATGTTTCAAATGGATATAAAATTTGTCTGATTTCTCTCTCTTTTTCTTTACGTTTCTCTCTCCTCTGTCAGACTGTCACTATGTCTCTCTCTTCTTCATTTTTCCTCTCTGACAATCTTTAACCGCCATTTTTGCTTGGTTCCAGCTTCTTGCAAGCTTCTTTTGATGCTCATTTTCAAGCTCTTTGTTCATTTTAATTTAATTTCTTTAGTTGTTATATCTGAGCAAAGAATAATATTTTTGTGCACATATGAGAAAAATAAAATATGCTCATTTTAAGATAATGAGCAAACATTTTAAAAAGATAATGATCAAATCATCAAATAACAATGCACATTTTGACAAATGAACATATAAACTTGTTCATTTTGTGCTAATGTACAGTAATTTTGGAGAATCAATTTTGCAACAAGTAACTGACACATATTTATTCAAAGCAACAATTGAGCAAAACTCTTCTTGCTCATTTACATTATTTTGAATCATTGTAATATTCATTTATCAAGTTTCAAAAATAGAATAAGAAAAACAATGCACATTTGAATAAATGAACATATAAACTAGCTCATTTTGTGCTAATGAACAGTAATTTTGGATAATGAATTTTGCAACCAGTAACTGACATCTATTGTCATTCAACTCAACGCTTGAGCAAAATTCTTCATGTTCATTTACAGTATTTTGAATCACTGTAAGATTAATTTATCAAATTCCTAAACATAACAAGTAAATTCCAAAAAGAATAAAAAAAATCAAAAAAGGTATTAGATGTTTATGTTATCTACAGGAAAATATGGCAATATTCTGAGTTCACCATTGATGTCTTCATCTTCTGTTTAGGGCAAAATTAAAAATTGCATCACTAATTAGATAAATTTAGGACAAAAATTTACCTGAATTAATTTCTGATTGCATGCCAACAGTAAGTATTTCACTGAGTGAAGAAATTTGCAATTCTGTTGTCGATTCGCATGTTTGAATTGATTCCGCCATTAATGATTCGCACGAATGAGTTGAATCCGCCATTGTTGATTTGCAAAAATGAGCGAAATTAGCTTCTGAATCATCGTTAATACGATTTATTGCTTTTAATAAAAAAATTTGCAACTCTGATTCAGATGTTTGAGTTGAATACGCCATGAATGATCCGCAAGGTTGTGTTGGTTCCTCCATTTTTTTCTGTTTTCAAGCTTTGGAAGGAAGAAGGAGAAAGAACAATTATTGCCCAAAAATTACCAGCGTGCCCCTTAACTTGCAATTAACTACGAAAATTCCCCTGGGTGTACCATGAGCATGGTACACCCGGGTGTACCATGAGTGGACTCTAAAAATTAGAACTCTCTAAAGTAGGGACATACATAGGTTGATTAATAGTTCAAACCTTTTAAATTAGCACTCTAAGTTCATATCCCTATTGGAAATTATTTTTTCCGGACAAACATGATGTTTTTAGTGGTTGTTTGGTATATATTAACATATGATTTTCATGGAAAGTTTCATTTCCTAAGAAGTTATTTCCCTTATGTTATTCCTAGAAGATGGCCGTAATATGATTGGTTCACATTAAGAAATTTGCACTACTCATATATTAATGTGGGAATAGAAAGACCAAGGGAAGTTGATTGAATAAATTACCACGTTTTGTAAAAATTTCAATTTCTCAACGAATTTTCATAGTCCTATTTTCACCACTTCCTGTCAATCAAACAACTAACCAAATCAGGAAATGAAAGGTGAGAGTTTAACAACCAATCCATCACAATCTTAATTTTTAATTTTCTAAATTAAAACATAATAAAGCATTATAAATTATAATTATACTTCCTCAGTTTAGAAATAGTTGCACCGTTTCATGTTTTCACGCTTGTCGATGCATGATTTCAAACGTAATATCTTCAATTATCAATGAGTAAAAATCATAAAAAGTTAATATTAAAAAATATACATTGAGACGAATATAAATCATGTTTTCACGCTTCCCATATGACTCTATTTTTTTCCCAAAATATAAATCACCAAAGATAATCAAAATATAAGCTGAGAATAGTAAACACTATGCAAATGGTACAACTATTTCTAAACGGAGGAAATATGTAACTATAAAATCATAAACAAGTTTTTTTGCCTTTTAATCTCTAACACTTTTATTTAAGTAATAACATTATTGAAAAAGTAAGAAAAACCAATAAAATCAATTATATAATTTATTAATAATAATATATTTGATAATTATAACTAACCCGGGACATCGTCCGGACCAAAATATATATTACTTGGGGAAGTCTTCTCCCTAAACTAAACCATTTTTTTATAAGTTAGTAAAATGACTACTAATAAATATTTTATTTGATTATTGCTAATCCTTACCATCTTTAATGAACTTTGTTTTACCCCAAATGATATCATAGTGTGTACACAATTACACAAATAATCTATGAAGTCACCTGATGATTTTAATTTGGCCCCAAATTGTGGTATTGATCGCTATAAAAAGTCAACTGAAATCGGCTACAGGTATCAATAATTAATGTAAATTATTAGAGAAAGTAGTAAATTACAACTCTTTGAGAAATGCTTGCAAGTTAAAAATAGCCTATTGAAAAGATAATAGTTGACAAACTTCCAATCTTTGAACCAAAATATATACTCTACATATAGCGAAGATATACTTTACCTAGTCCTAACTCTCTTTCATACAATTTGACTTTTACCATCTTAGCACTAAGAAATCCTACTTTGGATTCTAGGAGTTGGTAGGATTGAATCGGTGGGATCAAATCATAATATCGTAATAAGATCCTACAGTTAGAGGACCGTAAGATCCTATAATTCGGTAAAATAGAGATAATTATGCTAGAACAGGGTGAAAACCTCATGTCAAAAATTTACACAATAATGACTTATTTCATTATCAAATGGTGATAGTTTTTCAATACTATAATATGGAAGTAACATGCAACCAAAATCTAATGGGAAAAATATAATATGTGAAATTACTTTGTGATTTCCTTATGTTAGGATCGAATCGTAGAGCTGTATGACCGTATAATCGTATTATGTAGCTACCGTGTGATTTTTTGTGGTTGGGTAGGATCGAAAGATCCTACAAATAGGATCGAGATTGGTGAGGTCTTTCCGGATCGTAGGATCGTCAGATATGAATTGGGATTTTAACAACAATGCATCTTAGGCTTACAAACGCAAAACTTTGTCGATTAATATTTAATAATTTCAATTACCAATGAGTAAAATTGTACAATTACCCAAAATAATATTATATATTCTAAGACAAATCTAATAATGTCACATGACTATACTTTACGAGTTTATTTTTTAAGAGACGGTCTCTCGTGAGTGTTAACGTGAGAATATCTGATGCCATGCTGACATCACGCGCGTGCATAAAACCAACAACGGAATTAGTTAAGCACTTGGACTTATTAGTTATGCTAGCCTTAAATTGCTTCGCTGAAGTATATTAGTTAAGCGCTGAAGTATATTAGTTAAGCGCTGAAGTATATTAATTATATCATAAAAACCAGATTATAACGCATTTTATTGGCCCTAATTTCAGTATCATGCATATATCATTCTCTCTTTCTTCTCCAATCCATCAAGACGCCCTAAAGCCTGCATTGGTTTTCTTCTCCATTCTTAACCTATAACCTGAATTTGTTGTTTAATTTGAATTGCACATCACAAAATAAACCCTAATTAGAGACGTAAATTTATGTCTCTAAATGGGCACAATCCGTCTCGAATTGCAGTTAGAGACGGAAAACGGGACGCCCCTATAGGAGGCGTCTCAAAAAAACTTGTGACGAAATTTTCACAACTCCATCTCAAACTTAAGACGGATTATATTTCGTCTCAAATTTGTGACGGATCGTACGTATTTCGTCTCAAATTTGAGATGGAATACTCGTCACAAATTTTGAGACAAAATTTTTTAGAATACCTTCCAAATTTGGTATGGAATTTTTTAGAGTACGTATTAAAATTCTCTCAAAATTGAAACGGTTATTATATAGGCCATCTCAAATAATTTGAGATGGAATAATTAATCACCCGTCTCTAATTACGAGTTTTATTTAAAAAATCATATATTCATAGTAATCTAGCTATAGGACGTAATCATAGTTCATATATGACAATACCTATACATGTTCTTATCCTCACTTGCTCATATAACAAACCCATATATTCACCCTCAGGTGTAATTAAAATCTACACAAAATCCAACAAAATCTAAAATGAATAGCTTTGTTATTATATATTGGTGAATGTTTATGATCAAAGGCCATGTTTGGTAAATGACTTTTTGATTGGCTTTTGGCTTTTCAATTTGGTAATACAGCCAAAAAAAAAAGTGTTTGGTTATTGGCTCTTGGTTGGCTGAAAAGTTGGCTTTTAAGCCAAAATGAAAGAGCTGCCTGGAGCAACTTTTGGGATTGACTTTTGACTTATGGCCCACAAACTCTCTAATAAACAACCAACGACCACAATTAATTTTGCCAAACACTTTTGCAAACATCCAACTTAAAAAACCAATACATACAGCCAATGCTTCCAGCCAGTCAAACAAGGCAACTAAACCAGCTAAAAACCAACAACCAACAACCGATTGCCAAACAACTTCAAAGTCTAAAAAGTTAGATAGTAAAAAACAATACAAACGGAAAACCTATTAATGAATGAGGTAGAGTTAAAAAAATTATCAATATTCATTGTTATTAAAGTCCTGATCCGGATCTTACGATCCTACGATTCTACAATCAGGAAGGACCTCACCGATCCCGATCCTACATAGGTACTTAATCTTAGCTTGCAGGATCTTTTGATCCTACTCAACCTCAAAAATTCACATGGTAGGATCTTAATACGATTCTACAATCCGATTCTATCGTAAAAAAATCATAAAGTAATTTCACATATTATATTTCTCCTATTAGATTTTGGTTGCATGTTACTTTTTTTTTTTTTTTTTTTTTTTGAGGGGAAAACACGAGGCGAACTATATTAATCAGAGGACAAATTGTCCATGAGTACATACGGAGACACCTCTGCTGGACAATGACGATCCCAGCGTTGTTCAACACCAAACGGAATTAGTCGAGCTAGGTGGTGGGCAACAAAATTCCCATCCCGTAGCACATGCGACCATTTAACAGAAACAAAATCCTTACATAAGAAAATAGCATCTTCTAACACTGCATCTAAATCAGAAAAATAAATAGCACCTCTAGATAATCTGTTAACAATAGTCAAGCAATCCGTCTCAAAGATCACATCATGAAAGCCATAGCTTCGAGCCAACTTAATAGCAAAACACAAAGCTTTCCCCTCTGCAACTTCAATAGGCCACCAAGCACGGACGCGACGTGTGGCTGCAAAAATCACCAAACCCTCAGAATTTCGGGCTACCACACCGAGACCAACCCATCCCTCCTCAGAAACTGACGCGTCACAATTCACCTTCAAAATTCCAGTGGGGGGAGACACCCATCTGCGGACATGTACGGGGGCAGCAAGAGTCGTGCCACCATAGATCCTCTTCGAATATATGCCATAGTCTTTCGCAGAGCTCAGCGCATAGGATACCACTAAGTTATTTGGCCTACACCAACCTTCAAACACCTGCTTATTCCTGCGCTGCCACACATAGTATGTAATATAGCAAAAGTCAATCAGCTTTTGGTCATCAACACCCTCCCAGACATCCCAAAAATCCAGCCAGTCCAACCCCTCCTCTCGCGGCAACATATCCTGCAAACCCGACAACTCCCACACCTCTTTAACCCGCGGACAGGTCAGAACTGCATGCGTGATTGTCTCGGGGCCTTCATTACATAATGGGCACGTATCATCGTCAAGGATGTGCCGGTATTTAAGCACAGCACGCACAGGCAACGTAGCTGAAAAAATACGCCAGAAAAAATGTCTCACCTTCGGTGAGACTTGCAAATTCCACAACTTCACCCATACTTGATGAAACAAATCCAGATTGCCAGATTTACCAACCATATAGGCAGTTTTAACAGAGTAAGATCCATTCTTAGTGAAAGCCCATGCAACACAGTCTTCAGGAAGACGCTCACTCAAAGGAATGGCCAAGATAGCTTGAGCGTCTTGCTCATTAAAGTTCTCATTCACAACATTAGTATCCCAATCCATACTCCCAAAATCTATCAGATCACAGACAAAGTTAAGACCGTCCACCTTCGCAGTAGAGATGAAACGACTGTCACCATTTAACACCCAAGGGTCGTCCCAAATATTGATGTTAACCCCCTTTCCCACACGCCACAGCACGCCCTCCTTAACAAGAGCCTTAGAACCCCAAATACTTCGCCATGAATAGCTTCCAACAAGTCCCAGGGAGGACTCCAGAAAAGAGCACTTTGGGTAATATTTAGCTTTCAACACTCGACTGAGAAGAGACGTTTCACATTGAATTAATCTCCAAGCTTGTCGACCGAGTAAAGCCTCATTAAACACAGAAAGATCACGAAAACCCATCCCTCCAAGACATTTCGGATTACACATGGAAAGCCAACTCTTCCAATGCATTGAACGGTGGGCCCCCTTGCTGCCCCACCAAAATCGAGCCATAGCAGAATGGATCGAATTAACAATAGCCACCGGGAATCTGTACACTCCCATCACATAGGTTGGGATAGCCTGAATCACTGATTTCAGAAGGATTTCTTTGCCCGCACGTGAGAGAAGTTTCTCTTTCCAACCTTGTAACTTCTTCCATACTCTATCCATGATGCCTGAAAAAAGATGTTGCTTAGAACGACCTGCTAGTGTCGGGATTCCCAGATACTTAGAGTGTCTATCCACCTGTCGCATAGCCAAGAAATCAATCAACTCATCTTTCTGTATAGAACTAACACCTCTGCTGAACGAAACTTCCGACTTATCAATATTTATTTTTTGACCAGATGCTGCTTCATATCTGTTGAGAATATCAACTATAACAGAGCATTCCTGTCGACAAGCTCTCGCAAAGAGTAAACTATCATCAGCAAAGAGGAGATGAGAAATTTCCGGACCACTCCGACTAGCCTTCATGCCATGAATCAACTTGTCAGCAGTAGCTTTCCTAACAAGGGCCGAAAAAGCATCTGCAACAAGAATGAACAAATATGGAGATATAGGGTCACCCTGCCTGAGACCTCGAGAGGGAATCACAGAGCCACAAACATCCCCATTCACCACAAAAGAATATCTAACAGAGGACACACAATCCATAATACATCGAACCCATTTATCAGCAAATCCCATTTTCTGCATCAAACTCCGAAGAAAACTCCACTCCACTCTATCATATGCTTTGCTCATATCAAGTTTCATTGCTACAAAACCCTTACTACCTCTGCATCTATACTTCATTGAATGAAATAATTCTAAAGCAATAATGGCATTATCAGTAATGAGCCTACCAGGAACAAAAGCACTCTGATTTTCACTCACAACGCCCGGCAATATCATTTTTAGCCTGTTAGCTAAAACTTTTGTAACAAGTTTAAAAATAACATTACACAGACTAATAGGGCGGAACTCAGAGACAAGAGTTGGAGAATGAACTTTCGGGATGAGAGCAATGTTAGTATAATTCAGGGCATCTGGGGGCCGAGTACCATGTATAATACCTGAAACAGCAGAGGTAACGTCATCACCCACAATGTGCCAGAAACGCTGGTAGAAAACAGCATGCATCCCATCAGGGCCCGGGGCCTTGCTCGGGTGCATTTGGCGGAGCGCCTCCCACACTTCCTCCTTACTACAATGTCTGCACAACAGCACGTTCATCTCCTCTGTAATGGCCGGTTCCACTGCCTCTAGCACCACCTTAATGTCCTCCTCCGAAGGGGAACTCGATGTAAAAAGCTTCTGGTAATAAGACACTACTACATTTTCAATATCAACCTCGTCGTCCCTCCATACACCCCTCTCATCATGAAGGCCATGAATGTAGTTCCTACGTCGCCGTTGGCTCGCTTTATGGTGAAAGTACTTGGTATTTTTGTCACCATCTTTAATCTCGGAGATTCGTGATCGCAAGTACCAAAACGCTTCTTGTTTTTCAAGTAAATTATCAAGCCTCCCTTGGTAATCTAACATTACCTCACGGTCAGTTTCACCAGTGGATTGTTGCATACTTTTCACCTTCTCTTCCAACTCACAAATTTTTTTCCCCAAATTATCAAGCGAATCTTTACTCCATACCGATAGCTCACGAGAGAGAAAAATAGAGAGGCTTACTCTATACCGATAGCTCTTATTTTATATGAAATATATTTCATTTTTACACTTCAAATGTAAAAAGTAAAGAGTAAAGAGAGAGAAAAGTAGTTGGGTGGGGTCAAAAAGTAAGAGAAAAAGAAGAGAAACTATTATATTGAATTTAAAACATGATACGATATTATCTAGCTTTTTGGACGAATTATGAAGACAGTTTTTCATCAAAAACTATCAACTTCTGGGGACGCCGCAAAACCCTAAGCCTCTCTCTTCTCTCTCTACCCTAACCACAAAACCCTAGCCACAAAACCCCGCCGCAGCAGGCTCGCTGGTGGCCGCACGTCGCCGGCGAGCCTGCTGCTTGTCTTTTTCGTGTTCGTCGGTTAGTGGCTTCGTTGGCTTTCCCTTCGTCGCCGGTTTTTTGTTCGTGTTTTGGGCTTCTCTGTTCACAGGTCAGGTCGGTCGCCGCCGTGTGTAGCTTCATGTCGCCGCCAGTTCGGGTCTTCCGCCTCCCCCCTCCCCAGTCGCGTCAGTCAGGTCTCCTTCCCCTTCCCTTGTTTTTCGTTTGTTGGGTTAGTGTTGTTCTTTGTTTCCGCCGCTAATGTTAGCGGTTAGTGTCGTTATTTTAGTTTTGTTGTGGCTCTTAATCCTGGTTTTCCCTGTTCCTTCGTCGGGCTTCCCTTCTCCCTCCCCTATTTTAGTTAGTCGGGCCTCCCCTCCCCGTTCCCCTCCTAAGTTCGAATGGTTTAGTTGTGTAATCACCCCATCCCCTGTTCGAGGTTTTCGTCGAATTCCTTATTCCTTGTTGTGGGTCAGTTTTGTTTGGGCATCCCCTTCCCTCACCCCCGGTTATTGGGCTTCCCTCTCCCCTTCCCCCCTTGCTAGGTTATTTATCAGTTTGGTGGTTCTACAAATTATTTGCAAGTTGAATCAGGGATGGTGGTGTAAGGTTGTAGTAATAGAATCAGTAGGTTTTTTGAAACGTTTGTTGAAGGAACAGGTACGTCAGATGGATGAGCAGTGTGAGTTTGGTCGAGGCGATGTTCGGTTTTCATGGTTGGACATTATGTTTTCCGTTTTCATAAACCGGAGGTTTCTTCGAGAGCTCACCATGTTTAGCTCTCATTTTCGCTTGGCAATGATCTTACTGGTCTTTGCCTTGAAAAATTCAAATCTGCAGGCGGCACCCCAGTATCATCTGGTGGATTTCAGCACGCCCCGTTTCTCCTTTACGGAGAAACAAGACATACTCTCGACAGAGAGTCATGAGTCACCTAGGAATGTGACTCTTCCACAGATCATGAGCCAAGAATCCCACACGTCAGAAGTTCGTTGGGATTGCTCATGCGGCGAGATGCAAATCTTGCCTTTGGTTCGTTGTCCGGATCGTGATCGACATTTGCTTCTCCTACCACATCCATCAGTCATTAGTGTTTTCACTTCATCAGCACAATTATCGACCAGTGGCGTGCTACTTAATAGGCGACTTTGTATCGGCTTTGTTTCTTTTTGTTTTTTAGGGCATGTAAGAGCTCATAAAGCTCCTTTAGCTTTTCCTTTGTTTTCTGTGTGTTTGTATTAGCACTAGGTTGTATTTCCTCTTTTAATCAATGTACGTTTTCTTGATGTCAAAAAAAAAAAAAAAAAAAAAAAAAAAAAAAAAAATTATCAACTTCTGTTGATATATTGTGTTGTCATTGAAAATTTTATACTGGCTGGTGATTATGCGTTTGAGGCCTGACTAACAGAAAGATTTTCTGGGAATCTGAGCATGCTTGTCAAGAAGTTAAAAAATAATAAGGTACTTTAGCTGCTGCTGGCTGCTGCTGATGATGATAAGGTAGGCGAATCACTTGATAGTACATAATAAGACTTTCCTCTTAAAGTCGAGCAGCAAGCACAAATTGAAGATGAGTTCACCAGCGTTGCAGGTAGCGTGGTTTCACTATTACCATGACGAACAGCTAAAACCTTGTGCCGGAAGCTTGCATAAGTTCTTAAGGCCAACTTCTGCATCACGGCCCTCACCAAAAACCAAGAATCCAATATCACACTCTAGCCAACTGGAATGAGTACATCAGCTTTTGGATAGATGCATTTTATAACAGGAATCATGCTGTTCCAGCAATAAAGCAAAGAGAAAAGGAATATGAAACCAAACACAGTTACACAGCTGAAATCCATAAATCTGTATATCTCTCATATAGCCTGTTGGAGTATCCATTACAAATGAAATGAAATCATCAATCTGCTTAAAACAGCAATGCTGCAAATAACATCCTTGTTTTGGCAAATTAGTAAAACCTAAGGGGTGGTATATATGGTAACGACTCCTTTAACATATGGAATATGCATAATCACATGAAAGTTGTGCTGCACAGTATAAATATCAAGTGATGATATTTATGAACATGAAATGTACACTGACCTGTTGAATAGCTATGTACATTATATGACATATGTTACTCAATGGCTATTTGCGATTTTTCCGTAAAGATAGCAACTGCGCTGTAATTTTCTCAAAATCTGGGAGCTTGGGATGAACATGGCTCGGGTTGTTAATGGAATTTTCTCTAGATGGAGCCTTTTCTTTCGTAATTGATGCCTCAGGAAAATCGTGACTTTTTGCACTCATCGGCTTTTCTGCACCTGAAGAATATACATTTTGGTCACTCTGAGATGTTTTTCTGTCCAAATTTTGGCCAAAAGTTGCTTCATCATCACTGTTAGTTTGGTCCGCAATCCCGGAGCTGGAAACTCCAGACGTATAGGAACTTGGTGATCGGCCTGTAGTTGCAGCAGCAGCAGCAGATGTCCGAGAGCTGCCAACTAATCTTGGAGCAGAACCCTTAGTCCTCCGAGAAAGTCCAGCATCTACAACATTTTTGCTGACAGCAGGTTTAGGTAAATCCTCGTCAGAGCTGCTGTCATCAGAATCAAAATATCCTGTTGGATCTCTTGGGCTTGTTTTCCGCACGTTTCCATCAATTGTCGATCTATATGGTCCCACAGCATTATTTGAACTCTTAGGTGTGATTGATACCTCAGCATTATCATCAGGTGAGTCAAAATGTGTGTGGATCGCACCCAACTTCGTCGGCGCTTGTCTGTAGTCAGAAGTAGAAGCTTTCTCCCTGGAACCAAAGGTATCACTCGAGGCTGCTGTAGCAGATCTTGAAGGAGACGAAGCATCAGCTAATCCACCTTTTTCTCTGCGCAAGTGGGCCCTATTTCGTCGTCCACCAGGCAATGCTTCTAAGTTCAACTCCATACCACCTCCAATTCTAGGTTGATTTTGATATTCGGACTCAGAAGCAGGATGTAACTCTGCATGTTTCAAGGACTGGAAAGACTTCTGTGGCCCACCTTTATCAAGCAAACCATGATTTGACTGGCTTTTGAAGTCATTTGACACTGCTACAGAACTCCACTGTGAAGCATTTGAAGAATCAAAGCCAGACCTATTAGTAGAAACGGGACGAGAATATATATTTTGGTTCTCTTCCATATGTTCACTGCTCATGAAAGAATCAACAGTTCCTTTTTCTACATATGATGATCTCATATTTTCCAAACGGCGATCTTTATCAGACTCCCGGTAATCATTGCTATAAATTCCAGAATCAGTTCTCTCACTCTGCTGCTCTTTTTCACTCCCCGAACTTGCTCCATCAGAATCATCAAAAGTAACAGGCATGGGTTCAATTAATTTTGAATAAATTGAGGAGTTTTTGAAACTTTTTGAAAGATCGGGTTCATAATGAGGACGGTCTTCATTAACAGAGAAACCTTTATGCATAGATTTATCAGGGGAAGGGAAATTCCCTTCCTCTTCAGGATTTAAGACAAGTACATCATCATCATCAGAACCCGATTCATCAAAAAGGGCTTCAGCATTTGTACGAATGCTTTTCTCATCTATGGCACTTGTCTTCCGATCCTTACCAACAAAAATATCACTTCCAGAGTCCAATCCATACCTTTCATCAGATTCCAGAATTCTATTTCCCTCTTTATGATTTTTGAAAGCCATGTCTTCCTCATCATACATATAAGAACTTTTTACATGCCAATCTTCTTCGTCAGCAGTATTTCTGCTGAAACTAGCCAAAGAGCCATCACCTGAATTACTCCTGTACTTATCATAGTTTGATTTTGCGAAGACATCATACTCATCCACGACAGTGCCGGATATGGAATGAAAGTTGCTAGGTTGATTTTTCCTATCCACAGTCTCTTCGTGGAAAGGATTCTCAGATGACTCATTTTCATACTCTTGGAAGCCCGGTGATCTAGACATATCGGGATCTGCTTTAGAGGCTATAGGACTAGAATCATGATCTCCACTTTGCCTTCTGCTATTTCTGCTCTCTCTAAGATCTTGTTCAAACATATTGGGTTCAGCTTTAGAGGCAATAGGACTAGAATCATGATCTCCACTTTGCCTTCTGCTATTTCTGCTCTCTGTAAAATCTTGTTTTCCTGTCTCAAACTGCACTTCATGTTGAGCCTGATATCTATTTAAGTTTGTGGCATCACCTCCCATTGTCATATTGCCTTGGCTATTTGCATCTTCATGGTTCTGTATTCTTGGACTCCTCTGATTAAGTGAACCACTGATTGAATTTCTATGCATGTGACTGTGTTGCAGACCGCTGCCAGCATTGCCACGGTGTTGCTCACTCAGACCATGCAGAGATGGAAATCCAGGTCCAGAAGAATAATCACTCTTGACATTGCTACGGCTAGAAAGTTCTGCAGCAGCCCTTGCAGCCATGCTTGCTAGCTCTGCAGATTCAGCAGCAGCCTGAGCGGCAGCAGTTGCATCCTTGAATTCCATGTTCCATCTTTGCCTGCCAGCCGCATAAGCACTCTCTTCAGTCCCAGATGACTGACTGAACCCTAATTTCTGCGACAAACTCTCTGCAAACAAAAACATTTAAAGCTTGTGAATGTGATATTTCAGTAGCAGACCTCTTAAGCTACATATCAATCATAAAGAAGTAGAAATTGTGACCTGATGATCTAGATTCAAGATGAGAAGTGGAAGATGATGAGACTAAATCACTAATTGTATGAGTATGGCTTTGAGAAGAAGTCCCTGGTCTAGCTGTACCAACAGCACGCTTATCCTCAAGGTCATCAGCAATTTCAATATTTAGGGGCTGCATTTGTATCTTATTGCCCTCCAGTGGAAGTGCTGCTGCTACCTTCTGCCAAAAGAATTTGGTCAAGAACCCAAATAAATTTTAGCAAATTTCTCGCAAACCAGAGAACATAAGTTCGGACAATATTCTTAATTCTCTTCCATAATCACCCTTCATTTCACAGTATTTGTAGTTAACCTTCTACGTGTAAAACTTCAACCACTTAGTTTATGAACAAACAAAAACCCCATATCATGATATGAAAACATCACCCTTCCTCTGTTCTACTTCAGTAACAATAGTTTGACTTTTGTACTATTCACATACCCCAATCTGACCATGATTATTGACTAAAATATAAAAAATGTTCCAATTTCAGCTTAGATTCTTTGGTCGAACTACCTATATAGAATACTATTGAGTTCGTCTTAACTTCTAGTTTCAAAATATTAACTTTCAATTAATTTAATTATTAAACATATTAATGGCCAAAGTTGTGCATTGTCAAGTGTGCAAGCTAAACTCTCGCAAATTTAGTGAAATGGTGGAAGTATAATTGTAATTATTTTCTTATATCTTTTTTTTTTATATCAGTATATCTTCAGAGAAATTTACAGTAATATTCAACCTCCAAATGTAAAGCAACAAATATTTTGTAAAACAGAAAATTAGGTTTCATGTTTGTAAGCTATCTATGTTACAAGTATGTACACATTAAGTACAACATCAATCAGCAAAGAATTACTTAGTTCCACATTGCATAATTTAATGGGTTTTGATAGTAAAACCAGCTATTGATTTCATAAATCATGAGCCGAACAAAGAATCAGACCTGCAAAGAACTGTGACAACTTTGGGCACATAATCCTAACCAACTTGTGGACGAGATCTCTATTCCGAGTGACTTAGTTCACTTCAATGAACTATGCACAAAAAATGCATACTCCATACAGCTCTTTAAACAATAAGTATGAAGACAGTACTATGAAAAGCTTTGTAATCACGATGCCCTTATTATTGATGTCCCTAAAAACCCCTATAATTTAATATAAACCTTACTGTAAGTGTATGCAATTAATATAGGCATAGCTAGCAAGGGAAAATACTCGATATCAATAAAAAATCTGGCAAACTTTTAGAACATCATAGAGTGAAAATATCTTAGCACTACGAGACAGCAGTTTAGCATACAAAATGCATGAGGCTATATAAAAACCTATTTAGTCGTACCGGCATGTAAACAGATGGCGCAGCATCTTCCTCTTTGAACCAATTTGGTTCCCATTTAATGTTATGTTCTTCCGCTATAGCAGTAAGGATTTTGACTTTCGTCGGACCGTCGGGAGCCTTCACAGATAATTTTTCAACCAACTGATACACATTTGTAATCTGTATTAGATTGAGGGGCAAAATAAAATCACTATGAACAACTTTGATTGTTAGAATAATAGAATTACTTTGCATGCTAGAAAGTAGAATGCTTCAAATTAAATTTAACACATTCTGAGAAAACTCACAAGCCTACTGACTCCACAATCTGGACGGACGTCAATGGCAGCACTTGCAAACTCTTTACCATATTTTGCCGTGAAATGCTTGCGGATATCCTGGAGCTCAACAATATCTCCACACCTTGGAGCTGCAAATATTAAACTCGCAATAGCTTCTTTCAAGTCAAGAGGACAATTCCTGTAGAAAGACCAAAAAGGTGAATACATTAAAAATCAAAGCAACTAAGACCAACTGATCAACGGAAGCTCCACATTTTTGTGATTATTTGCATTTATGTTTCCCAAAAAACCATGTCAATTTGGGCTTTTTCAAATAGATACTGACCTATCCTAGATGTGTTAACCCAATAATGTCACCAGCTTTAAGCGGTGTTCTCTTTACCTTATTTTACCTAAACTGAGCTTAATAGACCAAATTGGACCTAATTAGCCTAGTTTTCACCTTATGGCTACACCCAATTGAACCTGAACCACCCTGGTTAGACTTGATCTCCCTGAAATCTTTTTAAAAATGTGAGGAATGCACCCCTAGTTTGAAGTTTGAACTATTTTGTTATATTTTAGAAAAGGGACGAGCCAATAACCACTTCTCAGATGAAGAAAGTATAATGTGAGAAGTTGAGGAAGTTAGAGGCAATTATTTTGGTAATTAGTGAGAGTCCTTAAACACCTCAACAATAAGAAATTTCAATAAGGATGGTGAGTATACAGATATTTTTCTTTCCTTTCTATTTTAGGGAGGGGGGAGCTGTCCATACCAGAGCAATAATGATTCTTCAGTGACAATAACTCAATAAGACATCTGTGTCATTTGAGTAGGATCAACAAAGTTTCCTGAGAGAGATTCTTGAACAATAGTAACTATAGAACAGCATATGAAAGAATATACACATGAAGACATGACTTGAATCTCTTGATTGCGAGTAAACTACTACAGTCCTCCTTATTCATGATTAATGTACATTTTCCTTCATCGACTACCGACTAAATGCCACCAAACAAGTTTAACTATTTGAACAATAGAACTATAGGCAACTTGCTTCCTCAGCCATAACCAAACCCTCTAGCTCAACAAGTACAGGAAAAAGAACAATTGAGGTCATCAATTGATAAAATTATTACCAGTATCCCCACAAAGCCACAACTACAGGATTTCATGCATGTCTAAAACAATATCCGTCTGTCACAGTACCTCCACAGGACCACTTATGAAACTCCAGAATTAGATTTCATACAGTTTCTATGAGCTCTTGTAACACAAAGGTTCATATAGAGTGAATTAGTTATGATACGGCCTGCACCACATATGAATACATATCTTTCAAATATCATGAAATAAAAATCAATGATTGTGATTAGATTAAATTTCATTAGCTGGAGAGTGGCAGGACATAAATGAAATATCCCACGCCAGATTAATTTCATAGACTAAAATCCAGTTGAGAGATTCAAAACCATTTGCTGCTCAGTGCAAGCCAATACAAGGTTAAATTAAGTAAGACACTAGAGCTAGACCATGATAATAATCTTCACTCTCCGAAGGGCAAAAATGCAATGGAGAGTTATGGCGCTACACTGAATCAGACATACTTAACAGGTAAAAATGTATTGTAGCTACAGCCTACAATGTCCTTGTTGAGATTGCCTTGTCTGTTATCAGGGTACGTGCATGCTTTAGATGCAGCAATACTTCAAATTCAAGCACAAATATAATTCACAACTCCGCATGAAAGTACTTCATTCTGAAGCATGGGAGCACAAATCACAGATCAAAATCGTAAAACAATAAAAATATTTAAACTGAGTGCTGAAGACCCTTAGCAGACAGAGCTAGACAAATTAGATGATAAAAAGGCAAATTGCAATAAATCATCTACATTTGTAACTACAATGTAAACAGTCCATAACTCATGACCAAATTAATGATAATATAGAAGTCTATATACTTTTGTGATTCAATGATTGGCAACCGCGCAACAGCAAGTTCACAGTATATTTCAATCATTTCATATGCTGCAATGGTCTTCTCCTCCCTAACAACATGCTCAACCTGAGATTCAAAAGCAGACAAAATTAAGAAAACCACAAACGAAACCACAAAAAATTAGAACATACAAATAAATGAGCAAGAAGAACAGTTGTCCTTGTCACACATACCATCACAAAAACAAAAAAAAACCACTAGAGTAAAGCCTCCTCAAACTTAATTCCCATTCTACTAGTAAAACTTTCCGCGTTGTATACATATACATACGCAAATTAACTAAGAAACCGTCAATGTAAAGTGTTACTAAAACTTCAACGACAACAAAAACACACTTACACACACAACATAATTAACCTAGACATTGCAAGGTGCTCCTACTCCTATGTAAAAACATGATAGTAAAGAAAATCATTCCTTAAAAATTGTAGACTAATTAAAGTTCTCTTAAAAAATTTACACCTATAAATCTTTACAGCCATGAATATCAATCAATAAATATCCACTTAGCTCATCAAACCCCAGGATTAACAAAGATGATGAACTATCCAATTTACAAATTATATCAATTATCTCAAACTGAACATACTAAAGCTCTTAAACAGAAATCAATTATCCTCAAAATGTCTCGAATCGACCATAAAGATTATCAAATCACACATAATGAAATTTAATATCCCAAAAACTGAAAATCGAAAATAATCACTTTTAAAAAATTGATTAAACTAAACATGAGATAATCAATAAACCTACTCGAATTCTAGCTGTTTGATCCTGGCCAGACTCAAGCAATTGCGCTACTTCTCTCTTCAATTGCTTCAACTGTATATCCTTTTTATTCTTCATCAATTTAATCCGCGATTTCGCCAGATTCAAAGCCGTTTTACTGCGCAAAAAATCAGGATCAATCAAACTTCACAAACATATAGCTGAAAATCATTCAAAAACTAAAATCCGAAATGAAAGAATCACACAAACAAGAAAAACTTCGATTTTTACCATTTCGCGGGTTTGAAACTTCTTTTATGAAGCATTGTTGCAGCTGAGAAATTTGAGAAATTAGAATTGAAAGATTTAGGGTTTTTATTATATACAGTGGAATCAGACAAAAATTGGGAATGAATCGAAGAGACAAAGGAAAAATCAATCGAACAGTTAAAATAATTGAGATTTTCGGGGAATTAGAAGAGATGCTGACGCACGGTTAGTGATGACTTTTAAGATAAATTCTACGCGGTGTACTTTTATAGTTTTATTAGTCTTCTTCTTGCTCCTGCCAAATAACGGCGAAATTCGAAAACGAAAGTTCTTAACATCTTACTACCATTTACCTCCAAGTCAAGTCAAATCTCAAATTACTTGGGCGGTTGGTTATTGTTTTCAGTTTTTGGTTTTCGTTTTTTTTTTTTTTAAATTAAAAATCAAAAACAGAAAAGCATGATTTTTATTTTTTAATTGTCAGATTTCAAAATCATCAAGTTTTCAATAAATTTGATTAATTTTATTCATTATAGGACATATATCATATGACTTTGAATATTAAAAAACCAACAAATAGAAAATCACGGTAGGGCCATTAAGAGAACTATTTATTTCAATCCCATGTAATTGGGTTCGGACAATTATAGATGGTAGATGGTAGACTTGTGTATACCATACGAATAGGAGTACATGGGTAGATAAGTAACTGAGTACGACATGTACTAGATAAGTAACTGACTGAGTACGACATGTACTAGATAAGTAACTGACTTGTTAGTTCGCAACATTTTTTTTTCATTTCAAAAACTCCATCACTAATAATTCAAGAATATCTCTTTAAGAATATATAATTTTCAAACACTTTAATAATAATTCAAGAATAAGTTTTAAGAACAAAATCTTTCCAAACACTTGAACAATAATTCAAGAATAACCTTTTACTCCCTCCGTTTCCTAAAGATCTTCCCTCTTTTCATTTAAGTGCATTTTCAAAAGATCTTCCCTCATTTACTTTATTTCTTATTTGGAATTTTTTTTCCCTCTTTTTACCCTCTTATATCCCTATCATATGGTTCACCATTACATTATTAATTTAATTTTACTCCATTTCCCTTTCTTACCTTAAACCCTTTTATTTGTTTATTTATCTTAATCCCTTTCTCTCTCCTACTATACCCACCCCACACCCCACACAAATGGATCCTCCTTGGTATCTGTACGAACAATATCAAGGAAGATCTTTAGAAAACGGATGGAGTAAGAACAAACTCTTTCCAAACAACTTGGATAAAAAATAATCTTGAAAAAAATTCATCTTTTTATCTCCCCTTCTATTTTGCTAAGTGTGCACACCCCCAAGCTAGTCATCCCATTACGAAACTATATCAAGGTGTAACTATAATTGTCAACAAGTGGACTTTGAAACTCTTGATGTTAATCAAGCGGAAATAATAATATGACTTCAAGTCATGAATAAACCTCCTTTCCTCTTAAACAACTTTTTGAACATTTAAGGTTCATGAAACCAATCAACCTTTCCTTGTAAAAATAATTTAATTCTCCAAAAAAGATAACAAAACTTCTATATAAAAATGATTGATAAAATCATTCCTTCTTTTCACTTACAAGAGTGAATAATAAAATATTGTAACTATTTTAAACCAAGTTTCTAAACAAATCCAACCATTAAATCAATAAACAACTTTATCATATAAAATCACATTTCAAACGATCTAGCTACATAACGTACCTTGATCTTGCACAAAGAGTATACTAGTATCTCTACTTAGGGCCTGTTCTCCCCAACTTATTTTCAGTTCAATTTAGTTCAGTTCGATTCAGTTTAGTTCAACTCTGGACAATACTTTTACCCTCACATATCACTATTCATTTCATTTCAGTTTAATTCAGTTCAGTTGAGTTCAATTCAGTTCATTTCAGTTCAATTTAGTTCAGTTCAGTTCAATTCAATTCAGTTCAGTTCAGTTCAGTTCAGCTGTTTTATGCCGAAGAGAACAAACCCTTAGGGCCTGTTCTCTTCGGCATAAAACAACTGAACTGAACTAAACTGAACTGAACTGAACTTATTGCAACTGAACTGAACTGAACTGAACTGAACTGAACTGATTTGATTATATGTAATCAAATTATGTAATTCAATATTTGTTAATTAAGTTTGTTAGAGAAAATGGAGCCATACGCGCGTTCTCCGTTTTTTAAGAACCTTCATCTTTGTTTTTCATATATATCGTAAACTTGGAGATCAAACATAAATATAGTAGAATAATATGGACATCCTTTATTTTTCATCAAAAGAGCCATAAAAATTACATGAAGCTGAAAATTATATATGCATAAACAGAAGGCCATATGAAACCACAACACCTAATATTACCACACCTTTACCTTTGGTTGCACATAATAATAATAATAATAATAATAATAATAATAATAATAATAATAATAATAATAATAATAATAATTTATATTGTTTAATTCATAATAATGATTTATTAATAATGATAAGTTATTAAATAAAATATTATTAAAATAATAATAAATTATTTTAATAAATTAGTAAATAATAATAAATTAGCTGATAATCACTTGTTAAGATTTGTTTCCTAAAGTTATGAACTAATGTAGGTTTTTTTTTGCCGGAAAATTTGTAAAATCGACTCTATATAATCAATATTAATATTGATCATCACCCGCAAGTAAAGAACTTGGGTCTCTGCATAAACAGGTTCGTATTATTTCACCATCATCAATCACGAAATTGCTTCGTATTATTTCACCATCATCAACGTAACTCTTTTTTTTTTACAGCACCATCATCAACTCGATATCTGCTTCTGTTCACAACAAACTGATCCAAGTAAGTTCTAAAATTGCTGTTTTATTTTCAATTTCTGTTGTTTAAAACTCTGTTTTTTGAAACTCATCCAACAAACTCACGAAATTTATGTTTTGTTTAATTGAACAAACTTCTTCTTGGCATGAATTCTTTTGATGGAAAGAACAAGACGATTTGAGTGAAAATATAAAACCGACAAAATAAATTCATATATCACACTCAAACAACAAAATTCAGGAGTAAATTGAGTAGAAAAAACGAAAAAAAAATCAATTTTTCTGTAAAAGAAAAGAAAAGAAAATTGTTTTACCATATAGTGAGAAAAGAAAACACGAAGTTGATGAAGGAGAGAGAGAGTTTCTGATGAAGGAGAGAGAGAGGGCGAATTGCGGTGGCGTGGAGTTGATGAAGGGGGTTCTGAATTTCTGATGAAGGAGAGAGAGGGGTCTAATGATAAAAGGAGAGGGAGGGGTATATGATCTGATGAAGTAGAGAGAGGGGGGGTTTGTCTTTTTTTTTTTTTTGGTTAAAAACAAGCAAACATTAACATAACAATCTTTAAAGGTGATGAACTTTTCCCCTATCCTTCTAGAATTTGGTTTCCTTCAAAAAAGGGTATTTTAGTCAAGACTCTTATCAAACGACTGATGAAATCGAGTTTCCTTCACAATGCTAATAACAGGGGTTTGGTTTGTGAGATGGATATTATAATTACAGGGGTGGGATAAGGATAGGGGATTTGTGTTTGGGACAAGGATAGATCGATTTCTATTTCCTTTTAGTTTTCTGTTAAGAATAGTTTGGTGGTAACTCAAAATGCATGAAAGCTTCGTATGTCTAATTGTAATTGAATTGCGTTGAACTTTTGATTGTTTATCCTCCTCTAGAAGTATCTAGTTTGCAATGAGTAATTCAAGGGCGAATTTCACTATGGATGTTGTTACCGTACTTCTGGGAATCCTGCCCGAATTTGTCTCCCCTGCGGGTGGGAGAATTAATTGGGACCGTGTTGCAACTACATTAAACACCCGAACAGGAAAGTGCATTACAGCATTGTCCATTAAGAATTGGTTTACCAATATGAAAGAAAAACACAGGGCTTGGAATGAACTAAAGAAATGGATTGGTATCGGATGGAGCGAAGATGGTTGTCCTATTGTTGATACAGAAAGTGAAAAATGGAAGGGTTTTGTTAAGGTACTTGTTAATTTGTTATTTATTTTTGTTCTGTATAATATTTACATTTAGCGTTTTCATTATCTTATTTATTTTCTTTGTATAATTATTTTAATGCAGCGCTACAAATCTACAGCAACTGTGTTTCTTAAGATTACATTACAGAATGAGGCTGAATGGGATAAAATTTTGCGTAGTGGTTATGCAACGGGTGATAGATCTTATACACCATCATCTACAGTCAAAGGAGAGGAAGTAATTGCTATTGAAGTTGAAGGTTCTTTTGCCTTTGAAGACACTCCACCTGGTGATATTCAAACCCCCAATAATGAAAGCAAGTCTCCGGTTATCTCTAGTGATATTAAAAAGCGTAAAAACAGTGAGACTAGTAACATGCCTAAGAAAAGTACAAGGGCTGATGATATTGATACATGTCTTGATATTATGAGGAAATCATCTGTGAGTCCACCTCCTAAATCCATAAATAAATTTGATGAAGTTTATGATATCTTGGAGTCCATGGGGATTGCTGAAAAGTATGGGGTTGCTTTTGTTGTGGATTTCTTGATAGCTTTCGCAGTACTCTGGGTGCCATTGATCTTTTCATCTCTTTGCGTTGTGATGAAGGCAGACTTCATTTCTTGAGGAAGCATTGTGTACTTTCAGATGATGTCTATAGGCCAGATATGTCTATAGATAATGATAGTATGTTCTACGACTAAGATGGTTGCGAAAGATTCTCTAGTTAAAATTGCGTGACTTTATGTTAGATTGCTTTTAAGTTAGTGATTTTATGTTTAAGTCTATTTTGTGAGCTTTAATTATTATGGAACTTATAGTGTTATTATAACTTTTAGGTATTTTAAGAGATGGTTAACTTAACGTCTAGTTATTTACTGGTTATGTGATTTACATTAGTTTATTATCTATTTTATATGTTTTTCTAGATGAAATTGCATTAAATATATATGTGCCTATGTAGAATGGATGAAGATTTGGTGCAACAAAGTTTGACACGTTTAGCATTGCATGAGCTGAGGAGATTGACAACCCAAGTTGAACGGATGCCTTTGCATTTGGGGGGAGAACCGGGGCATCATTTCATACATAGGATGTTGACAGGCCATCGTAATTTGTGTAAAGAACAACTTCGGCTAAGTAGAGAAGTATTTATAAGTCTTGCTAATATCCTTAGAGAACAACAACTCTTAGTAGCTGGTAGATATATAAGCATTGAAGAGCAACTTGGGTTAGGTTTGTACATGCTAGCTAAACCTGCTTCTGTTCGTGATGCTGCTGAAAGATTTCAACACTCAACATCAACTATTTCGAAGTATTTCAAAAAGGTATTACAAGCATTGGAAGCATTGTCAGTCAAATAATTCGACCATATCAAAGTATGTATGAGACACCTCCAGAAATACAAAGCAACATCAAATACTGGCCTTTCTTTAAGGTACTCATCCTACATTCTGTGACATTTATTATTAATTAACATAATTTAATATAAACATGTATAGTCTCAATGTAATGATGATATATACTTTTGTTTTTAGGATTGTGTTGGTGCCATAGATGGTACCCTTATACAATCAGTTGTTGCAGATGATGTAGGCAGGGCTTTTAGAGATCGTCACGGGGAGAAAACATGGAATGTGATGGTGTGTTCACTCAACATGTTGGTTACTCACATCAATGTGGGCTACGAAGGGAGTGCACATGATACAACTGTATGGAGGCGAAGCTTAGGAGATGCCAGAATGGGATTCCCTCATCCACCATCTGGTACTAGCTAACTTATATTGGCATGAATAATATGAGAAAATTCCTGGCACTTTAACAAACTAACATTATGATTGTTGTACAGGAAAATACTATGTAGTCGATTCAGCGTATCCTAATACACTCGGGTACTTGAGTCCATATCTAGTACCTGGGTTGAGGTACCATTTGCCTGACTTCAGAAGAGGGACTCCACCACAGGAATGTATGAGCAATTCAATTACCGACATTCTTCTTGTCGAAATGTAATT